>NC_056729.1:286511367-286518867 GCF_019279795.1 Protopterus annectens | reverse complement strand
AATGTCTAGCAAGTACTTGCTGTGCAGTACCTGTGTCGGCAATTGCCTGGATTCTGCATAAGTGCGGCCCATGGGTTAGGGTAATCAGATGGGACAGTTGTACCATGGGAAACATCAGCCAGGCATCTCTACAGGTAGCATATGCATAACAGCAAAAGTCCCCCAAAGGCATGCATTGCAATGTGTACTGGTGCACCAAGACCATGTTAGAAACCTACAAACAGTATCAATTAAAATACATGTGCTTCACAACCAACACCTCACTCCATCTCAGGCCCACCATCCCCATCTGTACCTTACTGGTGCCACTGTACACCTGTATGTTTACCATTCATTAGCAGGGTCTAGGCCGGTACACATGGTACACTGCAAAATGACACACATGTGTAGGCCATAGTTGTCAAGCATCTGCAAAAAGGCTGAGGATGGAGAGGGGGTGTCATCCAGAAACACAACAGTGCACTGAAGTAGAGATCCAAAGCTCACTAAGAATGGCTGTATAACACTGACTCCACAGCAATAGTGACAGCACTTTGTGACCTCCAAGGGCTGTGCACATGAGTTAACCTTGCAATCATGCAGAGTTTGGGGACATTTGGAGGGCAGAGTGACAAATACTGGCAAATGCAGATGCTAGTATACCCCTTCCAGGAATAGTGACTGCTGTAGTACACAGTTGGTGCAACAAACCATCATGATAAGGGTGTGCACACATATGCACCCACAAATTGTATGCATCTCAATCAGCATCTGCACAGCGTATGCATTTGTTTGATACTGCATTTGATTGCACAGGTCATATGCCACATATCAGGTTTGTGTAATGTTAACATATGCAGTAATGTGGCCCTATGGCATATCAGGGAAGAAGGTGCCATATCAATAAGGGTGTGTACACTCCCCATAGCCATGGTAAAGTTTGAAGGTTGTCAGTGTAATTGTATTTTATTGGCCATACATGCACCGCTGATGATGAGATCTGTAAATCAGACATCAGGCATTCACAAATTACATCTGTCCACATATCATCCCAGGTATGTGTTTGACAAACACATAGGGGCTGTGAGCAGCAGAGCAAACATAAGTGACACACATATACACATTCAGCAATGGTGTCTACACCTGTGAGGTGTGGTGCACAGTACATGCCAGGGTGCCGAACAGGTGCACAGCAATACTGTGTACATGGGTGCAGTGTATTCCAGGGGAAGGGGCATCACCTAATAACACAACCCATGCATCACAGAGATGTATAATGTTGGTAACAGGGACTGACTATAGCTGCACTGCATGCTGTTGAGTGCCATATGTCATGCATGTTGACAGATGGGTAATGAGAGGTCTGTGTGTAATATATTTTTGCAACATCACCTGTAAGTGTGTGTGTGTGTGGGGGGGGTTAATTTGTCTGTAAGTGCTATCTGGTGGAGTGGAGGGGGATTGATGTATGTAGAATGCATGTGTGTATGTATGTATGTGTTTGTGTGTGTCCATGTATGCACATGTGTGAGTGTGGGGTTGTTCATACCTTTCAACTTCCCTTAGAAATCGTGCAGTACATGGACATGGACAGCCACATTAGACACCAGGAATATTTTTCTGAAATGTATTCTCAGGACAGCTGATAGTATAATAAAATCTGCACCATGAAAGATGCATTGTGAGGGAAAACTAGGCACCAGGGATAATGTTTTTAATTGCAATCAGCAGAAAGGTGAAATAATACTCACGTATGCAGCACTAAAGATGCAGTGGGGAATTACTAGACAACACCAGAAAGTGTTTCCAAATATTACTGTAGTCCACATAAAAAGTTAATAGAGCAACAGATATTGTATCTACTGAACAACAGTTAAGTATGACACTCCAGTACATGACATTATTGAGTGACTGTAGTAGCCCATAACATATGGGGGCCATGCTCAAGATGTCTGGACAAAATCAGGGTGAACACTTGATGACATCAGGGAGTCTTTGAAAAAAATTACTCCAATCAAGTTAAAGAGTTAATGGAGTAACATGTCATGTTTTCTAATCACTTGTCTGAGCAATTAGAAGAATGATACGTTAATGATTGGTATTATTTACTGTAATTATTCAAGACTGATGCAGGATGGAGAAAATAAGAGAAAAAACTAGGGACATTCTGTAAACTCAGGGACAGGTAAGTAGTATGGTGGAATGTCAGGGTGTGTGCATGTGTGTGTGTGTGTGTGCACTGTTAATCAATGATGTACATGTCTTAAAGTGCATTTCTTGTTTTCCCCTTACAGGTGGCGAGGTGGGTTAGGGTCCCTCCTGCAGGCAATCTGATGTTGCTGTCCATACAGACACTGAAAATGATGATAGGTGTGTTGAGGCACAGGTGGGGTTGTCAGGGGCTGAAGCTGCACCGTTTGACATCCCACTGTTATCCACCCCATCCCCACACACAGTCACACTGCCTATACATACCCCATCACCAGTGGCCATAGCTAAGGGACAGTTGGCGGTTGGTGGCATGGGACAGGACAGTGTGGTATCTATGGCACATGTGTCTGAACACACCGGCCATAGCCGGATATCCGATGGGGCACCACATAGGCAGATGTACAGGGGTGCTCATTGGAGGGTTGCTGGTCATAATGTCCCTGGCAGAATTACCACATCTGGTACCACCAGACGCATGTTTCAGGCCGTCATGGAGGTGCAGGCATGTATGGAATGGTACACCAGACAAGCTCTAAGGCTGCATATGGCTACTCATTCAGCTGTTACTGACAACATCCGTGATCTTGCAGGTGCCCTCCATTATTTTTCAGAGGTCATGGATAGATGGTTGGATGAGATGGTGGGAGTCCTCGACCATGGAATGTCCGTGCTCAAGCTTATGGTGGGAGTGGTGCAAAGGCCACATGGATGTAGGCCAGAAACACCAACAGTTGGAGGTCGACGTGGACATGCCAGAACACCGAGCCACTCCTGTAGTGGCAGTACCAGCCACAGCACTGCAGGGGGGTGCAGTTTACACCATACCACAGCAGGCCACATGCACATGGCCCTGGCCAGTCCCAAGAGGGACCCGGATCCTGCGGACATATGTCATCATCGGGGGAGAGTACCATATCATGCCTTGTACCTGGTGGTGCCTGTGAAACCCCTGGCAGGCACAGTTCTCATGTCCGTCGCTGGAGACGGTGAACTGCACACCCTGCCAGGTAAGGTCTGCAGCTGTCCAACAAACCCCTGTATAGGGCAGCCACATGGCAGAACTGTGTGCATGCATACACACACACAATACCAACACAGCTAGGGCAACCCCATATCTACACACACCACATCACAACAGCCAAATTAATAATTAAACCCCCTCACTCACACACATGGTGTCAAATGTATGGCTCAGCCTAGGTCTCTGGCAAACCAACAACACACCCTGTGCATATGATGATACCTGTGCCACATCCCTGTCATCCATAACATCGATGCAGGGATAGGCTAATATGGTTCTGATGCACAGGGTGACTGTACTATGGTGTACCAATGTAATTCTGTGTAACATGCTGCCAGCAGTAAAGTTTAATGCTTACGTATCAGGAAGTGTTGCTGTTCAGCCATGATGCTTTATAGCTGTTATTAACACTGAGTGATTGTGGTCTCCATAATGTATTCTGTTTGTGTTGTAGGTGTCCACGTGTCAGCAGGATGATGGTCTGCTGTTGTGTCCTACAAGGAGTATGGCACTGTGGTGACACCTTGGCTGTGCCATATCCTGGGTACAGGTGAACACATGTCACAGGTCTGTATAACAGTTACTGCATGTGCCATACAGCTGATAGGTCTGGGGGTGGTGTATACAGGTGAATTCATGGTGGCTGATTTCAGCAGCCCTTCTACAGTGGACAATGGTAAGTGTACTGGGTGGTACACACCACATGTTTGTGTATAACACACACACAGAGGCTTTGGTGTTGATGCAATACACAGAGAATACTGTACACATGGATGTATGTACCTGTGCAAGAAACTCATTTTAGCCTATGTAATTCCACCAAGACAGAACAGGCACAACAACACATTGGGAAATATGCAGTCTGCTAGTTTAATGTAATTGACAATGGTACTGGCAGTGTATATGTCCCCTTCCCCAATGTAGTGCAATCCTCAACTTGGTAAACATAGGTGTGCTGGTGTGGGTGGCACCGCCCTACCTTTTGGAGGGTGAGAGGTGCTGTAGAACCACAGATAGTGTGATAGACAACTACTTAACCTGTTAACATGAACTGTACAGTATTACAGCCAGCTAAGCGGATGATACCTGTGAAATGTTAGCATTTACCAGGCAGTTCTCGGACAGATGACCTCCTGGGACATGTATATTCTGCAAACGGAAGTAGATTCCTTCACATGCACACACACTCTTACTTGGCAACACTGGGACTAGAACCCCTACCTAGGTATGTAGTGCTACTGATGTGTGTGGCCTTTAGGATGAGGTATGTTCCAGGTTACATGTTACGTGAAGAAGATCCCCTGGCCTGTACAGTATGGTAATGGGGGAAGTACTGGTTGTTTATGGACAATACATAGTGTGACATACTGTCATATACACATTGACAAACACATAACAGTCATACACACATCTGAGAAATCCAGGCTTATCAGTGCTAACTACCTTGTCAGTGTGTCCATTCTGTTACAGATAAGTTGCACACAGCACATGCATAACTGGGCTGGATAATACAACCCCTTGTCTATCCCAAGAGTGCTACTACAGGAATATGCATCTAATGCACATTCCACAGGGATAGTAGAGTGATGCATTTTCATGGCTTTCCTATGGTCAGCAACATCACTATCCCTAATACTGTGTGGCAAGGCATATTATATTAGGAGAATGTGGCCTCAAAATGCTGTATCCTACAAATATGCATACATAGGTTCATAGGTAGGTACTAGGCTATCTGCCCAAAGGCATTTATAAGCCTAGCCAGAATGTGTTGGCTTCGCCACCCCCTTAGATTAGTTCCCTGTGCCTCTGTCCAGCAGAGCCACTGAAGTGTTCCCCGGGGTAAACTTTCTGTTTCCCATCCACTCGTCAAGGTTTCTCTTGAAGAGTGTAAGCGAGGAGCTCTGCCTAATGTAGATTGGAATCTTGTTCCAAAGCATGGGAAGTCTCTGGGACAGGAATCTATCCCTCCAGCATGTCCTATTTATTGTTGTGGTGAGGTTTAGATCCCTAGAGCATGTGGCTCGAGGGGATATGGTGTTCTTTAGGTGGAGCATGTCCATCAATTCTGGGTTGGACATGGCCTTGTATGTTAGGCAGAGATCACCTCTGAGTAGGTGGTATGCAACCGAGTACAGTTGGAGTTTCTTCAGTCAAGCTGCATAGGGCATCTGTTTGAGGCCAGTGATCCTCTTAGTGATATACTTCTGTGGTCTTTCCAGCTGTTGCAGGTGTCTTGTAAGGTACAGCCCAAATGGGGCATTGTACTCTATGATGGGTCTGATGAGTGATGAGTAGAGGGGCACAATGACCTCTTTTGATCTGGATGTGAATCCTTTTGTGATTAGGTAGGCCACATAGAAGGATTTTCTAACCACTTTGACAATGTGATTATCAAAGGAGAGATTACTATCTACTTGGGTCCCCAGATCCCTTATTATGTCTTCCGTATTTAGGGGACTACCACCTATGTGGTAGTTTGTGGGTACTTTGTTTATTCCAAAGTGGATGACTATGCACTTTTTGGCATTTAGCTCGAGGCCATGATTTTGACACCAGGTATCCATCTCAGTGAGACCCTTTTGGAGGATGTCTGTGTCAGCCGGAGAGTCAATTATAGCCACTAGTTTGCAGTCGTCTGCAAACTTGGTCAGCCATCATCCTCTTGTGCTTGCCTGTACCTCTGAGAAGTATATTCCGAATAGGAGGGGTCCTAGGACTGAGCCCTGTGGAACGCCACTTGTAACAGGTTTAGAGTCGGACCTAGCTCCTGCAACTCTCACCATGTGGGTTCTGTCCATGAGCCAGTTGGCAACCCATCTTGTGACATAGGGGTTTATGTTCAGACTGGTGAGCTTGTCTATAATACCAGAATGGGGAATGGTATCAAAGGCCTTTGCGAGGTCTAGGTAGGCTGTGTGTACAATCATTCCCTCATCTATAGTCTTGGTAACTGTCTCAAAGAAGTCCACCAGGTTTAGGAGGCATGATCTGCCCTTAACAAAGCCAAACTGGGTAGGGTCCAGTATTTGAAGGTTCCTAATGTCTCTGTTAATGAGTTCCATGATGATGTGCTCCATAGCCTTGCAGACCAAGCTAGTCAGGCTTATAGGGCAATAGTTCCCAGGGTCTGTTGTGGCTCCATCTTTGTGGAGCGGAATAACCATTGCTGTATGCCACTCTATGGGTATGTAGCCTGTGGAGAGGCTGAGTCTGAACAATGTGTTTAGGTGAGGGGTTAGTTCGTCTTTGAGCTTGTGCAGGATGCAGCCTGGGACACCGTCTGGTCCTATTGATGCTGTGTTTTTGGCTTTGGAAAGGGCTGTTTTAACCTGAGTGTCTGTGATTTCAAGGGCTCTACATTCTTCTGGTATGGTTATGGGCCCTTTTGTGGGTGAGGGGGGGTGAAGTTTGCACTGAACCTGTCTGCCAGGATGTTGGTGATATCGGTCGGTTCAGTGTATTTTGTGCCATTATACACTAACTGAGCAGATCTGAGCATTGCCACTTAGGTTCTTGACATAGCTAAAGAATGCCTTGTAGTTATCTTTGGAGTCCTTGGCAATTTTTCTTTTGAAGCTAGCCTTGGATGATATTATGAGGGATCGTAGTTTCTTACTGATACTGATCAGAGATATCTTCCCTTCTTGGGCTTTTGCTCTTTTCTGCACTAGTTTCCTCCTTCTGTTGTATAACTTGTTTATTGCAGGGGTCCACCAGGCTGGATTCCTTTTCTTGGAGGAGTGAGTCTTGGTTTTGCTTGGGATAGCATGATCCATGTATTCTTGTAGGTGCCCGTAGAATGCATTAGTAAAGGATTTTGCAGCTTGGACAGCATTATCCTTTAGCATGGGGGCTTTGAAACTTTCCACCTCGGTCTTAAGTAACGTGAAGTTTGATTTTGAAAAGTTTTTCATGGTGGTTTCCTGACCAGGGGTGGGGGCAGAATGTGGCTATCCAGTGTGATTTGTTTATGGACAGGTCTAACCAGCAAAGGGTTGACCTCTAGTGTGGAACACCAGTCATCCATGTTGGTGATGACCGGGACCGATATGTTGTCACCTCTGGGAGGAGTGTTGACTAATTGATCCATGGCATTTGAGTTTATAAATTCTAGGAAATGTTAGGCAAGGGAGTTAGTACTTGAGTAGTTCTCCCAGTTAATGTTTGGGTAATTGAAATCACCCAGTATTAGGGTGTTTGGTAGGACCTTTATGTTTCCCAGTGTTTCCAGAAACACGGAATGGGGGTCCTGGGACATGGTGGGTGATCTGTATCAAGCTACAATTTGA
>NC_056729.1:286433867-286506367 GCF_019279795.1 Protopterus annectens | reverse complement strand
GCTTCAGTAGGGCAATGGGAGGTGTAGTGAGTGTGAATGGCTTCCTACTCATTAATCTCCACACACACACAGACACAGATTTTCCACTACTGACATGCATGGGTTCATTGCTTCACAGGTGTGTAGTGGTTGACTGTGCCAGAAGGCTGTACAAGTATAGGCAAAGTGTATACCTTGGCATCAGGCCACATGACAATGGGCTGCAGTGTGGCTCAGGGGTGTAGTCCCTGGATTTGGCCACACAGGTGGGTATTGTATTCACCATCCATGCATCTGGGTTACTATTATGGGTGGCCAGTGTTGTGCAATGCTTGCCATGTATGTATTCTATATTCCATAACATGGACTGTGTCTGGGATGTGCACATTTCCCACATGCATGTTCTGTGACATGTGAAAGTGTACCCGGTGTGTCTGGGGCATATTGTGTGGATAGATTGTTATCATCTGATGTAGCATTCCTGACCTCATGTGGTGAGAACTGGCTATGGAACTGAGGTTGATCCTGCACCTACATTGACAGCATGATACGGGTATTCACTGGTGTTAGTAGCATCTGTCCATACAGGGCATGTGTATAAGGCATGGTATTTCCTTGGTGGGTTACATTTGCTGACTCTATAGTTGTAGCAGACGTCCAGTGAGAAACATAGCAAAGGAGCACTGTAAACAATTATTTGCCTATTGTAGGGATGGAACAGGGTGCCATGTCCTCTGTAGTCCACTGCAATCACTCTGTGGTTACTATCTGTGGGCAATATGCAGGGAACTGCTAACATAGTGGTTGTTGCCTAGCCAAGTGTGTTTGTGTATGAGACATGGGTGGGGAGTGTTCTCTGGGTAATACAAGGGTTGCCTATATTGTTCCCCAATCCATAATGTCACATGTAGGGGTATGGATTATCTACACCAGCCTCTCTGCTGTTTGACATCTGTTGTCCTTGTAAGGTAGGCATTGTGACATATAATAGGTCCTCAATATAAGAAATTTGCAAAACACACTTCATAGTGAATCCTGTTATTACACAATCACTGCTATCTCCACACAGGATATGGATGACAAACATACAGACACAGACATGACAGTGCTGAGATTCAGACCCCTACTTAGCCATGCATTGCTACTACAGTGTACTGCATTTATCACACATGCCAATGAGCTTATAGGGCTAGTTTTTCTCCAAAAGTGTATTTCAAGGTGAATGACATCAGCAGGCTTGCCAAAGTAGGGCAATGGAAAGTGCATTGACTGTGAATGGCCTCAAAAGCATTGATGCCTACACAGACAAACAAACACACACAGAGTTTTACAGTTGCCATTTCTGGGATTAGAATTCCTACATCACACTACAGCATTATGCAGTTATAGTATGTGCCATGGAGCTTATAGGGTTAGCCCTTCTGCAAAGGTGTATTTCCAGGTGAATGACATCAGCAGGCTTGCCAAAGTAGGGCAATGGAAAGTGTATTGACTGTGAATGACCTCAAAAGCATTGATCCCTACACAGACAGAGTTTCATAGCTGCCATGTCTGGGATTTGAACTCCTACTTAACTGGTACATCACACTACAGCATTACATAGTTACAGCACGTGCCACAGAGCTTATAGGACTTCTCCTTCCCCAAAGGTGCATTTCAAGGTGAATGACATCAGCAGGCTTGCCAGAATAGGGCAATGGAAAGTGTATTGACTGTGAATGGCCTCAAAAGCTTTGATCCCTACAACGACAAACAAACACACAGAGTTTCACAGTTGCCATGTCTGAGATGAAAACTCCTACCTATCTAGGACATCACACTACAGTATTACGCAGTTATAGCACATGCCATGTAGCTTATAGGGCTAGCCTTTCTGCAAAGGTGTATTTCAGAATGAATGACATCAGCAGGCTTGCCAAAGTAGGGCAATGGAAAGTGTAGTGACTGTAAATAGCCTCAAAAGCATTGATTCCTACACACATACACACAACCAAACACACACATAGAGTTTCACTGTTGCCAATTGGGCAGTTTTTCCATCTCTTTCAACTTTCTGGTTTAAAAGCCTATGTTTGCGCTTGTTTCCCACCATTCCTGTAACTAGCCTAGTCCAGATAAAGATTTGCTGTATCCAGGACTATTTGTAAGCTTCTGAGCTCCCCAAACCTTTCTGTGTTGGAAGGAAGCATTCTAGCTTATCAGTGGGAGTGATAAGCACTAGGTAGCCTAGCTACCACAAGATCCAGGTACAGATTCTTAGTTTTAGCACTTGAATTTGCTTATTTGTGCTCAGCACTTGTTCAGAACTTGTCGTTAGCACTAAATAAGCTACAAATTACTACAGCACTTAACCATCCTCTTTACCTAGAGGAAAACAGTTCTTGTACTTACTTTCCTCACTTGCTTAGAGAAAAACAGCTCTTATACTCACTTTCCTCACTTGCCTAGAGGAAAATATTTTTTTATTCAGACATGTCCAAGGGTCAGCTCCCAGTGTTCTCTCCCATATATCTGATGAATTTGGGCATCTTGGGGCAATGTAGCAATTGCTTCATGTACACAGACAACCCTCTCCTCCTACCACCAAACACCACAACCTGTGAGAGATGCACTTATCTAGCCAAACTGGAGGTAAAGCTCTCTCCAACCAAAACTGAACTTGACAGTCAAGAGGAGAAGGTAAACACTTGCATCACACCACACTCATCACATAGTCCCACTAAACCTACACCACCAAAATCCACACATAGAAACACAAAAACATTCACGGAGGCTCTCAATAATAATATGCTCAAGCAACAGAGACTTCCAAAGCAGAAACGCAAGCAACCTCCAGCTTCCAACACAACCCAAATGACACATAGCCAACAGACTCAGTGTGCCACTCAACCACAGCCCATAAGGCAAAACAACACACCCAACACACTAGTCATATGTGACTCTATAGTCAGGCACACTTATGTCCCACTCACCAGGCTAAACAAGGAAAAGGTTACTGTCAGCTGCCTGTCAGGTGCCAGGATCTGCCACATAACCCACGCACTCAGGTCACTCCACAGCAAGTATAAATATGACTGTCGTCCATGTTAGTGTGAATGACCTAAGATGTACCTCCCTGGACTACATGAAAAGAGACATGGGAGAGCTCTCCGATCTTGTAACCCAGGCAGGTATGACCCTAGCCCCGAGTAGCATCCTGCCATTGCCCAGAATGATACTGCAGTACAAGGACAAAATGATTGACTTCAGCAATTGGCTAAGCTTCTGGTGTCATTTTAAGGGGATCCAGTATCTGTCTGCCTGGGACGACATGGTTGACAGACTACGATGCTTTGCCAGAGATGGCCTGTACCTGTCACCCCTGGGATTCCGGATACTGGCTAAGGCTCTTGCTGCCCCTATAGTGCCTTTTTTAGGCAAGGTTCAAATGACAAATTCACCACCATAACAGGAACAGGCAAGCAAAAACTGAGGGTAATGCTACTCAATGCTAAAAGTCTAAATCTCAAAATGCACTCCCTCGAGGCACTCCTTAAAATGGAGAACATCGATATTTGTGCAGTGACTGAGACCTGGTTCAAGGCTCCATAGAGCACCCCTGCATTACCAGGCTATAACTCATACCACACTTTTCGGCCACCTAACCTGGACCAGAACACTAAAGGCAGAGGTGTGTCCAAATTCATTAAAGATATCCACACCTCCAGGCTAGTTCCTCAGCATAATGAATCCGAGGTTATCCAAGTGCGACTAACTCTGGGCAAAACTGCAATCCAAATTGTAGCTAGCTACAGATCCCCCACCATGCCCCAGGATTCTCACTCCTCTTTTCTTGATATACTGGAAAATAGTAGGGTTCAACCAAACACCCTAATAATGGGCGATTTCAACTACCCCACCATTAACTGGGAAAGCTACTCATGTACCAACTCCTTCGCTCAACGCTTTCTGGAATTCATAAATTCCAATGCCCTGGATCAACTTATCCACACCCTCAGCAGGGGCAACAATATCCTAGACCTAGTCATTACCAACATGAGTGACCAGTGTTCCACAACTGAAGTCAACTCCTTATTGGTCAGATCCAACCATAAGCTAATCACCCTAGATATCCACATCCCACCCCCACCCCCCCATTAAGGAATTCATGGTAAAAAATGTCTCCAAAGCCAACTTCATGCTTTTTAAGACAGAAGTGCCAAACTTCATGACACCCATGCAGATGGACAATACAGTTACGACTGCTGAATCCTACACAGATGCACTCTATAAGCACTTACATGAGTGCATGGATCGTGCTATCCCAAACAGAACCAAGACAATATCCTCCACAACAAGGAAGCCAAATCTGGTGGTCCCCTGCCATAAGCAAACTCTACAACAGAAGGAATAAACTTTTGCAAAAGAGAGTAAAATCCACTGAGTGGAGGAGTTCCCTGATCAGCTTCAGTAAGAAGCTGAGATCCCTTATAAGATCCTCCAAAGTTAGCTACGAAAACAAAATCACCACTGATTCTAGGAACAACCACAAAGCATTCTATAGCTATGTCAAGAATCTCAATGGCAACACCCAAATCTGCTCTGAGTTACAGCACAATGGCATGAAAATTACAGAACCAACTGATATTGCCAACATTCTGGCTGATAGGTTCAGTACCTAACGTTACCTCCCTCTCACCCCCTAAAGGGCCCATAACTATACAGGAAGAATGCAGAGTCCCTGTAATCACAATTACACAGGTAAAAGCTGCACTTTCTAAAGACAAAAACACAGTGTCCATGGGACCGGACAACATCCCAGTCTGCGTTTTACATGAACTTCAGATAAAGCTGGCTCCCCACCTAAGCACCATGTTCAATCATAGTCTCACATCAGGCTTTGTGCCCACTGAATGGTGCACAGCAACAGATATCCCACTCCACAAAGGGGGAGCCACCACTGATCCCGGGAACTATCATCCTATTTGCCTGATGAGCTTGGTCTGTAAGGCCATGGAACGTATCATCATGGAAGCCATAAACAAAGACATTGGTAACCTCCAAACTCTGGACCCCACCCAGTTTGGGTTTGTGAAAGGCAGATTATGCCTCCTGAACCTGATTGACTTCTTTGAGGCAGTCACCAAAGCTATAGATGAGGGTAAAGTGGTTCACACAGCCTATCTTGTCTCCACCAAGGCTTTCTACGCCATCCCCTATTCTGGAATTATAGCTAAAGTTACTAAACTAGGTATAAATCCCTATGTCACAAGATGGGTTGCCAACTGGCTCACTAAAACCCACACTGTAAAAGTTGCAGACTCCAAATCTGACTTCAAACCAGTGACAAGTGGATTACTACAGGGTTCAGTTCTGGGACCTCTCCTGTTTGGTATCTACTTCTCTGAAGTACAGGCTAACACAGAAGGCCTTTGGCTAGCAAAGTTCACAGATTACTGCAAACTAGGAGCCATAGTCAAGTCCCCAAATGGTGTGGACATCCTACAGAAGGGCCTCGCTGAGACAGATGCCTGGTGTCAGAGTCATGTCCTCAAGCTCAATGCCAAAAAGTGCATTGTCATCCCCTTTGGTAAAAACTCTGTACCCATGAACTGCCACATAGGCGGCAGTCTACTTAATGCCGGATATGTGATAAGAGACCTGGGGCCCCAGGTGGACAGTAGTCTCTCCTTTGATAATCACTTTGCCACAGTAGCCAGGAAATCCTTCTACGTGGCACACCTCATCACAAAAGGGTTCTCATCTAGGGAAAAAAAGGTCATTGTTCCCCCTACTCGACACTCATTAGACCCATTATAGAGTACAATACCCCTTTTAGAAAGTACCTCACAAGACATCTGCAGCAGCTGGAAAGGCTACAGAAGTACCTCAAAAAGAGGATTACTGGCCTCAAACAGATGCCCTACACCGACTGTCTCAAAAAACTCCAGCTTTACTCCGTAGCATATCGCCTACTCCGAGGTGATCCCTGCCTAACTTATAAAGCTATGCCAAACCCAGAGCTGTTGGATATGCTACACCTAAATAAATCCCAATCCCTCCAAGCTACACGTGCTAGGGACATAAACCTTGTCACCACAATAAACAGGACATGCTGGAGGGATAGATTCCTGTCCCAGAGGCTTCCCATACTCTGGAACAAGCTACCCATCTATGTCAAGCAAAGTTCCTCATTAGCACTCTTCAAGATAAATCTTGATAAGTGGATGGGAAATAGGAAATACACCCCAGGGATCACTTCTGTGGCTCTGCTCGACAGGGGCATAGGAAAATATCTTCCTGGGGTGGCGTAAGCCAGGGAACCATGTTGGCTAAGCTTACTTAGGCCCTTGGGCCAATAGCCTAGTACCTACCTATGAACCTATGCCTGAGATTAGAACTTCTACCTAAATAGTACATCACACTATAGCATTACACAGTTATAGCACATGCCATGGAGCTTTTAGGGCTAGCTTTTCTGCAAAGGTGTATTTCAAGGTGAATAACAGCAGGCTTGCCAAAGTAAGGCAATGGAAAGTGTAGTGACTGTGAATGGCCTCAAAAGCATTGATTCCTACATACACAACCAAACACACACAGAGACTCACAGTTGCCATGTGTGGGATTAGAACTCCTATCTAACTAGTACATTACACTATAGCATTACACACTTATTGCATGCACCACAGAGCTTATAAGGCTAGTCCTTCCCCAAAGGTGTATTTCAAGGTGAATGACATCAGCAGGCTTGCCAAAGTAGGGCAATGGGGAGTGCAGTGTGTGTGAATGGGCCATAAACCATTCATCTGGAAGCACATACACAACACTCAGTCACACACATGTTTACATTTAACAGGAATGTGTATACAACTGCTAGATGAATAATGACTTGTACAGTCATGTTATACAGTTAACACAAGCACCACAGACACTATAGCGCTGAGGGATACCAGAAGCAAATGTCTATAGTGATCAACATTTGCACATCATGTGGTATTGGCCAATTGGATGTGTGCTGGGTGGGACAGGCCTCATAATGGAAAGCTCTTTGTCACTGTCTGTCACTCTCTTCCACACATCTATGTATGTGTAAGTTTGGCCTATTATAGTGTGTTGTTCTTAGATATATGTGTGTATTCCTATCCGATGTGTGTGCAAAGCATGACTGGTGTGCAATGTGAAGTGTGTGCACAAACATCTGCGACTGAAAGACATGTATAGTCCACTGTTGTTCCCAGACATGGGCTTCATTTCTGTAAGTGTGGGAGCATGCACATTATGACCTTTCAGTATTTTGTTGTCAGACATGGGCTTTGTTTCTCTAATTGTGGGAGCATGCCCAGTATGACCTTTTGTATTGAATGTGTGAATCCATTCCAGGTAGGCTGTACTCCAGTGCAGGCTTTTGTGTTCTACACCTACAGCTAGCAACCTGTTTCTGCAGGATATCTGTAGATCACTTGACAATATGGGGTCACAATGGGCAAAGGATAGTGGGATACTGTAACTAATTGTGTCTGTGCTGCTTCTGCTACATGGTTTTGGTGTTAGCAGAGATATTCAGACATATATACTGTTTTACACTGTGATGTTTTATGTCATCAACTATTGACAGGTATACATATTTTCTTGCAGTAATTTCCTGGGGAACTAAAGATGAATGAAGCTGTGTCCAGTATTGTGGTTTGCAGCCTACATATCCTTGCACAATCATGCCATTAAGGAGGGGGAGCTGCAGACACATGCTGATGGGTCTGTGTAAATGGTTCAGCACCTTGGTACTGTGGTGGCTGAGGATCCCATGCTTGTACATCCATCGACGTGACAGTATGGCCGTATCCTGCTGTGGCCATACCTCACAGCTGTACAGACTCACACAGGTTACCCAGAGGCAAGGCTCATATTTCTGGTCATTACCCCTTCACATTGTGGTTTATGAGCAGGTTTGTAGCCACCCATGCCTGTGTTTGCAGGCAGGGATAGTATGTGCACATATCTGAGTTTCAGACTTCCCACACTCCATGGCGTCCATGCTTCTACCCCCCTGTTATTCTATCCTCTTCCGAACATTATGTAAACATTATCTGATAAGTATCCCATAGTTATCACTTCATCCCAGCAGTATTTAGGGGTTGGTCCACAGTTCCTGCAGTAGGACATGGTGGACATGCTACTGGGGTTTGTCAACATGGCCTTCCATTTGTGTTCTGTGGACTGTGTTATGTTGTTATTTGGGAGTCCATGAGATAACATACATTGGCAATATGGGTGAGACACAGGCCTTTGACAGAGGACTGTAGGGCATTTGGTAGTGATGCAGGCCATCTGTAGCAGGCCAGTGCATTGTGTCACTCCTACAGTCCCAGGCTGCAAGCCACTATATTCCCCTGGGGTGATAGGGTAGGTGTGCAAGGTGTTAATGTAAATAGTTTCTGTCCTTATTGATCCATTGGTGTGGATGCTGGCAGGGTGCTGCTTACAGCTAGGGGCACACCTGTATGGGACACTTCTTCAGCATGCTGCATTCTGTGGCTATTCCCATACAGAGGTGGGGGTAATATTGTACTCATTCCCAACAGCAGGGATAAGACCTGTGAAGTACCTGCGGCTGATGGTGGGGTGAGCTGGGTGCATGTGTGCTATGGAAGCTACTTGCAGCTGACTCACAGATATACATAGGGCATTCCACTTATGCTGGCTTGTGCAAGGACATCAGCAGTTTCTCAGTACTTCATACCTGTGCCTTTTGTGGTATGCCAGTGTTTGGCCAGATGACATCAGTATTCCATACTACACAGCCAACTAATGTGCTGCTAACCTGTATGTACAATTTCAAAGGTGTGTCCATTTGACAGTAACATTTTATACACTCTCTGTCTAGGGTACTTCCACCTGTGTACTGTTTGTATGTCTGGGGCCACATTCATGACATGTCCATCTTTCAGATGGTGACAGATATTACATCCAAACAATAAGTATGGATTACTGATGGATAGTGTCTTGCTGGGATGCATTGTGTTTGGCACAGCAGTTGTGAGAACTTGGCCCTGTCATCAACAGTACTGGCCACTGGCCACCAGGACAGAACCCTCCATGCCTACATGCTGACCTCTTTCACACAATATGCAACACACAACAACCTGACACACAGAGCCCTGCATATTGTACACATGCTACAATCTGTCCTGCTACTTTGGCCAGCTCAGGTAATCTGTGCTTCACTGTTATTAAACCCACACATTTCTACATAGGATTGGGGGAGACACACCTGAAAACTGTAAACATTTGCTATGACTGTACGGGTATTTCAGGTATTCCATTTCATAATGTATTCTTACTTACCATGCAGACTAGAGGCATATCAGTGTACTGCAGTTCTTAGGTTTTATTGACCTACATTTCAGTTTCAGACTTCTTACCCTTCAGAACTAACATCCCACTGCCTAACCAGTTGTAATCTGTCTGTGTAGGTCTGGAGGGGGGCTGTTCTCCATAGCCATCACTCAGAGGTCTTAGCACAGCCTTTCTTTGTGTTTGTCTACACCTATCCTTTTGGCTGAGACTGTTGTTGGGTATGTGAGCCTCACTGACATGCATGTGTGTGTCCTATGGACACACATTTGGCCCACCACATGTCCTGCATTGGGTTTTGTCACCTTGTCTAGTACTGCCTACTATGTTGACACCAGTATTTGTTAAGGATTTCATGCTGCTAGTATAGGTGTCTACTATCTGCTGGCATCCCATTCAGCCACCCAGTTCCCTAGCATGCTCACATCCATACCATAGATACGGGTAGCAGAACATACTACTACATTCAGCAATTGATAGTGAGTGTGACTTTCCTTTTGGCTGTACCAGTATTGAGGATGGTGCTGGAGGGTTGACTATGTCAGATGCACATAATACACTCCCTATACATGGTTAAGCACAGGTAGTGTCATGTTGGGTATCCCTTTTACTGTATGTGTGAGTCGGAGACAGTTGTCATTCCCTGGGTTCCTATGGTGTGAGTGTATGTGCTATGCATTGCCTCTTTGCCAAGGCCTGGGCATATTGGACATGCCTCCTTCTGCCTACTGGGGCAGGCTCAGCTTGTTCCTCTTCCAAGTCACTCTGTGCCTGTGCTGGCCTTGGCAATGGTGGGGGGCTGTGTGGCCCTGCCTGCCCCATGCTGTTCCTGCTGCAGCTGTTTCCACAGGATCATATTTTGTAGCATGGCACATACAATGACAATTTGGGTACATGTAGCTGGTGAGTACTGAAAGGCTCCACTGGATATGTCCAGGCACTGGAACCATGACTTGAGCATCCCAAACACATGCTCTATTATGATTCTGGTCTGTGCGTGTGCCTCATTATGGAGTTCTTGTTTGGGCGTATGTGCATTTCTGATGGGTGTCATCAGCCACAGCTCCAGTGCGTAACCAGCATCCCCCACTAGGCGGCCATATGGGATGTCCCCATTGGCAAATCTCTGGTACAGCTGCGTCATATGCCAGATGTGGGAGTCGTGATACCTTCCAGGGCTGCCAGCACACACATTCATTATGATGCCATGGGCATTGCACATGACCTGGCAGTAGATGGAGGGGAAGCCCTTGTGGTTTATGTAGATTCTACCCCACTCACCGGGTGGTTCTTTGATGTGTATTTGCATGCAATCTATAGCACCAACGACCTCAGGGTATTCTGCTATTTGGTGGAAGAGACGCATATTGCTGGTCACTGTCTCACGGGTTTTGAGGGAATATATGTGCTCACCGGCATGTGCTGACAAGGCATCCAGGAACTGATGGAGTACCCTGGATGCTGATGCCTGTGAGATCCCCATGATATCCCCAGTTGGCCTTTGGAAGGTACCTGTGGCTAGTATTCTTAAGCCTACACATAACCTTGGTATCCACTGGGATGGGTTCCCCTCTGTTGGTTCTGTGTGTGAGGCGTGGACAGCACAGCTCAACAATTTGCTGTAGGAGGTCCCTGTCCACCCTATAGTGCTCCACTACCTCCAGCTCATGTAGCCCCTGGTAGGTTACCCTGGGTTTGTGCACTCCTTCTCCTCACTGTGGGTTGGTCACCAGCATTCTCATCCTCACCACTTTCAGCCTCTTCCACATGTTGATTTATGAGAGCAAAAGCAGCCCCTATGATTTTGTTGATTTTGTTAGGTAAAATTTCCCTGTCTGTGTACACCGGTGGTGTAGAGTTTGTGGGAAAAACCAGAGTGAAAGTTGTTTGCATAATTTATAGTAGTGTGCTGGACTGAGATGCTGCCTGTGTAATTTGCTGATTCTGATACATTTCACCTGCCAGCTATGCTAGTTCTCCTTGATTACCTTCCTACTGCTGTTTTCCCTTCCCATTGCCTTCCTGTTTAAGCCCCGAGGCGCGCCACACAAACCTAGTGCTCAGATGTGAATGGAGCCTTCCCCCTTAGCAACCACTATTCACTGGCCTTGTTGTCTTCTGCCTGCCATTGACTATAATGGCAAAATTATGATTTTGCATAAAAAGCTTTTTTCAAGGTTTTAGTTTTATTTTCGGACCGATCCCCATTGCGCACCACTGCCCTACGCTTAAACGGCTGAAATCGGCCAAAAAAATAAAAGTTATTTTTTGTTATTTTGAAACTATTTTCCATGCCAGTTGCCATATATTTGGCCATTGGCATGCCTTCCACATTATATACACCCTTTATTTGGAGCTGTCATGGCTCTGCTTTGTAGTTTGCAGAAATGTACTCGGTTACTAACTGTGTACATTTCTGCAGGTTACACTAATCCTGCACGGAAATCTGCCAGCTTCCTGGATCAATAATTCACCTCATTTGCATGGTTTTTACCTGCAAATGGGGTAATTAGCATACAGGAGCTGTGTCCATGCAGGAATAGTGCAGGAGTGCTCGTGCATGTCCCGGGAGCTTGTTCCTTGATCTCTTGATGGCCATATTGCCTCCATCAGCTCTTGCACTATTCCTGTACGCTGTGCAGAGCTTGCTGAATCCTGGGGTATATTCTTAAATGTGAACAAGTACCTTTTCATTCCTTATATCTCCTTGCTCTCCATTCTTCACTTACTTCCTTAATCTATCATATTTTCTTCCCTGACTTTCTCTCTAAATATACCATAAGCCTGTTTTTCCCTCACTTCATATTGCAAGTTCTGTTTGTATTAGACTAACTTACCTCTAACATCTCTAAAAACTGTCAGATGAAGAAGCGGTATGGTATTACTTTGAAAGCCCTAACTTTCTTTCTCTGCAATAAAGTTTTTTGGTACGATTACTTGCTGGTTCATCAAGTTTTTGGATTTAGCTGCATATCGAGCTGTCTTCTGCCTGCTTTGGGGAATTTTACAGTCATATAAAGTGTACCTATTTTTAACAACTATTTTCATATTATATATAATTTGATATAATTATTTAAACTGTACCAGTGTTTGTTATTATTTTTGAAGATTGTAAAATTATTGTTCTTAAAATGTTTTATAATACTTTGGAGCTTTTTGCTCTGGGCCTCCACTGAAAATGGGCAGACTTTCTTGGTAATCAAACATCAATCAATAAATAAAGGCCATTAAAGTCTTTTACCATTTACTATTTAAGCATGACAGTTTCATAAAGTTTTCACATATTCTGTAACTATATTTGATGTTTATTGCATAGATTTTTGTTTCTAATCTGAGCTCAAATACTGTAGTTACTTTTTTGCTTTCTGTCTTTGTGGCCTAGGTAATGCCTAAAACAGTCTTTGGGCCAGTGTACTTACCTTGTTACCAAACAAATAAAATAATTATAGTTTAATTCTTGCCATGATTAAAAATGTCAGAAACTTCAAATTCTGCATGTGGGATTTAAATTCAGCATGCATATGTGGGGAAAATCTCTCCATTCCCACAGAGGATATTTCTTTCCTGCACCCCTGACTTAATATGATCAGCGCTGAGTTTGCTGCATACGAGGAAAAGAGCACCTCCTTCGCAGTGACACCATTCAACAACAGGCTGCATTTATGCATTCAGTAGCAGCTGTGCTGGCATCCATCACAGTGAAAGAATCCTAACATCATGACTTAATGGCTTCACTGATTATGCTCCTACAGAAAAAAGTCTGGAATCTTTAAGATTCAAAGTCTCCAGCAGGAATACAAAGATGGGGTTTCTAATTATAGTCACGTTGTTTTCAATTCTTTAAAAATAAGAAGGAAAAGCAAAATAATATCATAACAAGAAGTTCTGTAATTTTTATGAATCAGTCAAATGTTATTTATGTGCATATCCTAGGGATATTAGAATAAATAAAAATTAAAGCACAAATGCTTTAAAACATATAGTTGATCAATAAAGTAAGAAGTATTTTAAAACTCAGTTGCATGTATGATGTCACTGAAGCATATCAAAGTTACATGACTGTGTCAAAAGCGTGCATGGTATAGAAATCTGCAAGGGCACATCATCTGCCTCAGGGTTAAAAATGAAGTAAAACTGTCAGCAAAATTAATTGTGTTACCTGATGGAAAATTCAGAGATGAGCAGCAAGACTGTTAAAAAAAAATCATCACTACAGAGATTAAAGCCTGATCCATGAAATTCATCTGAACATTGTTACAGCAAGAGCTTTACTCAGAGAAAATATTTGGGTTCCGGTCATGAATAACTGTATTAAAGCTACGCTGTACAATTGTTTGATGTGATAGTCATATATAGCGTGCAAAAATTTCATACTTCATATCCATGGTTTGGGTTAAGCCCAGATTTCTATGCTCCTGTTTCAAGAGTGTGTCAAGTTGTGATAATAGGTGACTGTAGGATGTCTGCAGTGATAGAGCCAGATTGAGCTTTTGCAGCTGTAACTTTAATACCAGTCATTAGGAAAACATTTTCACTATTTTACATCCTAAATAGAATTGGAAAGGATAATGGCTCTCCATTTAATGGCTATTAATTCTTGAATTTTGCAAAATATCTGAAGCTCAAGAATAGAACAGTTCTACCGCTGTGGCATAGCCCTCAACCTCTTACTGCAAGAAAAAGCCATAAATAATGGGGAGAGGGCGGACAAAGGCCCAAGAATAGGAACAATTTTTAAATATTGCTCTTACAAACTTAGGGAGTTGATAGAATAACAGGTTTTGGATTAGCATGAATTTTCTGAAGGTATGAAGTCTGAGTCTCAAATGTCTGTCATTATTTTCTAACTTCAGTCCTCAACAATTTAACAATGATTTGCCAGAAAGCCACAATTTTATGAATAACAAGCTAAAAATATGAGGCAAAAATCTGGACATTCTGTGAAAATCTGTACAGTTGAGAGGTATGTAAACCACTATTTAACTGAAGATTTATGAGAACCACAGGGAACGTATTAGATTTAGCTACTGTGAAATGAATTTCACAGAATGAATACATTTATGTATTTCTGGGCAAATATAGTTCAAATCTTCTTTCCACTAGTGGACATTCAACAGTTCAACATTTGTTAAAACACGTATTTAAAACTAAAATTTATTTATTTATTTATTTATTTTACATTTGTTAACCGGGCTAGTCTAGCTGGATATATTTCCATTTTCAGTAGAGGCCCGGGGAGAAAAGCTCCACATATAGAGACAACAGATTACAGACTGGTAGGACTTAGACAAGGAATATTGTTATCCAAACAAGGGTAGAAGTTAAAAATTTCTATACAATCTAAATGCGATCATAAAGAATATTATTACATAGTGTAAAAAACAAGGAGCAAAAAATTGAAATACCAAAGGCAGGGAAATGTACATTGTTACCAAAAGGAAAGGAGTTTAACTATCTGGATACTCTAAAAAAACATCATATTGAACATTTTTGCTTAAGTTTAACAGCAGGTAAAGAAAGAGGAAGACCAAGGAGAAGAGAGAGACAACAATAGAGAGAGAGATAGGAAATACAGGTTTATAGGAAAAGAGTCATAGTCATCAGGGAGGAGAGAAATATGAGAGAGGTATGTAGGGAGGAGGGGAGCTAAAGGGAGAAATGAGGAGGCACAGCAGAAGGGAGAGAAAAGAGGGTTAAGGGGGGAAACAACATTTAGTCAGGATTAGAGCAGGGACACATCCAGTGGCTTTTGAGGTATGTTCTGAGTTTTTGTTTAAATAGAAAAGTAGTTGGAATGGAAGTAAGTTCGGTAGGAAGTTGGTTCCAGTGATTACCGATGGAGTTTGAGAAGAGGGAGTCACCAGCTAGGTTATTAGATTTGGTTAGGGTAACTAGCAGTTTGCTAGATGAGCGGAGTGAGTTTAGATTAGCGTATGGGGTTAAGAGGTTAGAAAGTACAGGTGTGTTAAGAGATTGGTAGAAAGCTCTTTGGACAAATGTAAGTTGGGAAAGAAGTAACATGTTTGACAGTTCAAGCCAGTTCAGTTGCTGCAGATTCAGACAGTGGTGAGTTCTGAAAGGCTTCGCAGTAACAAATCTAGCTATGTTATTGTAGGTAGTAGACAGTTTGGAAAGATTGTTTTTCTTGAGGTTAGTATAGATGGGAGAAGCGTAGAGAAGAGTGGAAATGAGATGAGAGTGGGCAAGAGTAGTTTTGGCTGGGGAGGTTAAGAAAGTCTTAATTCTATAGAGAGAGCCAAGTTTCCTATTTACACATTTAATAGTGTTGTTGATATGACAGTCAAAGGTAAGATTGTTGTCAATTGTGACACCTAACAGTTTGGTAGTAGGGTCGGGTGTTATAATGGTTCCATTGTTAGATAAGATAGTGAAATCTAAAGTTGGGGATCTGGTCGTAGGCTTAAAGAGTAAGAGTTTGGTTTCTTTTGCGTTTAGGAGTAGGCAACGATTTAAGAACCAAGTTTCAACTTTTGAAAATACAGCTTGAGTATTTGTTTGAAGTTCAGAAATGGATTTAGCAGAGCAGATTAGTGTGGAATCATCAGCATATTGTATACAAGTAGCCTGGGGAATAGCTACTTGTAGGTCATTTATAAAGAGGGAGAAAAGAAGGGGTCCAAGGATAGAGCCTTGGGGGACTCCGAGAGAGATTGGGAGAAGAGATGAGAGTTCCTTATTCCAGAGGACAGCCTGTTTCCTGTTAGTGAGATAGGAACTAAACCAGTGGACAGCGTTAGGTTCTAAGGAAAGAGATTCGAGAATTTTTAAGAGGAGAGAGTGGTTGACCATGTCAAAGGCCTTGGACAGGTCAATAAAGAGAGCTGAAGATAGGATGTTATTATTGCGATTTTTGTTAATAAAGTCTGTGAAGGAGAGGAGAGCGGTGGTTGTGCTATGAAAAGGCCTAAAGCCATGTTGACAGTTTGTAAGAATGTTGTTTTTTATTAAGTGGTTCATTAACTGATGGTGAACACATTTTTCCATGATCTTTGCTAGTGGGGATAAGGGAGCTATGGGTCTATAATTAGAATAGTCATAGGAGTTTCCTCCTTTATGTAAGGGTATAATGTGAGAGATTTTCCAGATATCAGGTATGGTTTCTTCATTAACAGTTCTATTAATGAGAATGGATATAGGATAGGCTATTTCAGAGGCTGCTTTTTGAAGGAATTCAGATGGCAGTTGGTCAGCTGAGGGGGAGCAAGGTTTGAGTCTGTGGATACATTTTAGAATAAAGGAAGTAGGGATGGGTTGTAGCCTAAAGGTCGGTAGTTTGAGGGATGGAAGGTCAGGGATATTAGTGTTGCCACTAGAGAGATGAGAGGCCAAGGAGTTAATAGTATTAATAAAGAATGAGTTGAAGGTATTGGCTGTATCAAGGCGAATACTTTTCAGACCGGAAGGGGATGGAGTGGTAGTCTGTCCTGGGTGAAGAAGTTTATTTAGGGTTGACCAGAATTTTTGAGGGTTATTGTGATTTGCTTGCTGGAGATTACTATAATAACTTTTTTTATCAGAGAAGATAGCTTTTTTGGTAATGTTTCTTAGGTGCCTAAATGTCTGATGGTCTGTTGGAGATTTGCTAGTTCGCCATTTCGTCCAGGATTTGTTTCTAAGTAACATTTTTGTCTTGTATCTTTAGATAGCCAAGGGGCAGGTTTAGATTTAATTCGGATGGAGCGTTTTGGAGCATGATTATCTAGAATTGTTAGGAATGTGATATTAAAGTAAAGGACAGCTTCTTCAAGAGGAAGTGTCTTTAGTGGATTCCAGTTGCAGGCATTTAGTTCACTTTTGAATTGAATGGGGTTGAAACGTTTAAGATCTCGGAGGGTCCTATAGGTGGGAGTATTGTTAGCGTTTTTGTCGTAGAATGTAGGTAAGTTTGTGATCACTAAAGTCATCGGGTAAAGTTCCAGATTGATATTTTAGAAGTGGTTTGTTAACGAGAATCCAGTCAAGAATACTTTCTTTGTTGTTGAGTTTGTTAGTCCTAGTAGAGGTGTCTATTATCTGTGTGAAGCCATGGAGGTTAATATGAGAGGTTGGGTTGTTAGTGTTTAACGAGGACCAGTCAAGGTTAAGGTCTCCAAGTATTATGGTTTCTTGTGGGTAGGTGGAGGTGGCCCAACTGAGGATATTTTCTATGGTAGACGAGTTATTTCCAGGAGGTAGATAAATACAGATAATATAGATGGATTTTTTAGGGTTTAGTTGAAGCTTTGAGATAAGAAGTTCAGTCTTGGTAATATCTAGGTTCTCAGAGGGTACTAATGTTACATTTAGTTCAGTTTTGAATAATATTGCCACTCCTCCTCCTTTTTTAGTTTTGCGGTCGTGTCTTAGGATGTTGTAACCTGGAGGAATGATTTCATTATCTGTAGTAAAGGGTTTTAACCAGGTTTCAGTTAAACAGAGAATATCAAAGGAGTGTTGTTCAAGAAGGGAGTGGAGATGGGTGATTTTGTTATTGACACTTCGTATATTAAGGTGCCCTATAAGTAGAGCATTAGCATTAGAGGTTGGTATTAGTAGGGAAGAGTTTAGTGTAACAGGTAGAGCATCAGATATAGAGGCTAAGGGTCCTGGGTTTGGGTGGATGTCCCCATCTGCCAAGATGGAGTGGTGATATTTAAGGTAAGCTTTGTTAGAGGAGTTCAGTAAGTATTTTAGTTTCCTGAGCAAGAGAGTCTGGGTTTTATTATGAGACAGCCTATGATATCTAGCTAGAAGGTAGCTAGGGGTAGATGTAATATTTCGTGAGTAAAGTTTAGGCTTTCAAAGTCAGAGGCTGTATGTTTAGGAGAGTAGATAAGGTGGTAGTTAAGGTGTGATTCATACCAGGTCAGGAAGTATGGTAGAGTAAGGGCAAGAGAAATACTCAGTAGAAGTGTTAGCTTTAATAGAGTTGTTTCTGTTACAGAGGTCTTTGAAGATGATTTGTAAGCTTTGATGGACATGTTGTGGAGAGAAGGAAAGGAAGAATCAAGGAATTAGATTCAGATAATATAATAAGTAAGAAAGGTTGGAGGGATAAGTTAGAGTAAGTATTTAACTTTGGGTGGGGAGGGAAGATAGGAGGGGTAAGAGTGGGAGGTATAATTGGTGGGGAGTTGCTAGTATGGTAGGAGGTCTGGATAGGTGTAGATGTAGAGGGGGTGTGGTGTGTGAGGTATAAGGCTAAGGGTACGTGGGGTGGGTGGGATAAGGGGGTAGGGAGGGGAGCGAAGCGGGGCAGAAACAGTCAGAGAAGAGAGTGAGTCAATCAGCTTAGCAGGGAAGCTGAACAGTACATTTTCCTAAGCTATGTAGTTTCAGTAGAAGTTGGGGAGAGCTAGGAAGAGAAAGAAGGAAAGGAGAAGATAAAAGACAAGAATAAATCAGGCTCAGGGTGTGTGTAGGATGTATACAGTTTGCAATGGGACCCTGAGAGGGGTACTAAAAAGTAAGTAAGCAGGAGTATTAAGATACAGTTAATTGGTGAAAATTAAAATGTAGGTAACAAGAGAGAAAGGAGTGCAACAGCCAGGGAGGTAGTGTACAGACAGTGAGAGAACAGGAGAGGCTAGATAAGCTGGGTGTTACAGCTATATTAAAGCTAGCGAACAAAGGGGAAATCAGGTCAACCAGGGGCAAGAGGGAGAAGCAATGATAGATGAAAGGGGAGCTTTTACACTGCAGAATAGGTAAGGGACAAGACAACCTTAGCTGGTGCCACGTGTGTGCTGTCCACAGGAGGACAAAACCATCACATAAGGTAAATAGGCAAATAAGTGGACGTACAGCCAGTAAAGATGAATGTAAATAGTCAATAAACCATCACTCAGGTGGAGGTAGGGGTGCTTCCTGGGTGCCAATACAGCTGGTCTGCCTTGTAGCTTCTGGGTAACCAAGAGAGATAGGCCAGCAGGGAGGGGACAACCCGATGAGGAGCACTATGCTTAGATGAGTCAGTAAAGATTAATGTAAATAGTCAATAAACCATCACTCAGGTGGAGGTAGGGGTGCTTCCTGGGTGCCAATACAGCTGGTCTGCCTTGTAGCTTCTGGGTAACCAAGAGAGATAGGCCAGCAGGGAGGGGACAACCCGATGAGGAGCACTATGTTTAGATGCTCTGACAGCGAAGGATGAAAAGATCAAAACAAATGGGATGCACGTTCAGGCAACACACAGTCAATATTACACTTCTAAGAATCAGTTGTGCTGCTTACAAATTCTAAAATGCAATTATGTAGTAATACCTCATAAGTAAAAAGAAGAATGAATACACCGTTTCTTTTTTTCCTACAGTGATTTCTGTTGAGATAGGAATTCAAAGCTATTTAGCCATCCCGGTAAATACTCAGATACTATAACCTGCATTACGTTTCTAAGGTAGCTGCTTATAATGTAGCACCACGGGCACTCGTTCTTTTCGCCGACGATGCCATCTTGCAGTTGTCCTTAAAATGTAAAATGTAAAATTCCTTTACATAAGCAAATATTGGTTATCAGTGATGAACTACTAAGAAACAATTACACAAAAGAAAAACACACTAACAGACACTCTGTACAGCACAGTGTATGACAAAAGACATTGTACTGGTCAAGAGGTTAAGGTCTACTAAGAATTCACCATACCTTCTTCATATACAACCATATATGTGTTTAGAGTAAAGATTCCAAGTATTACTGTAAACAGAAATGGATATCAAGTGACAGATTACTGCTGTTTTATGAAAATATTCCATTTGGTGTTTTTAGATTGCTACCTTCAAAACAATTAGATTTTGAAATCTCTCCATTATTTGTTCAGCCACAAATATATATGCTTACCAGGACTGAGGGATCTCCTTCATGTTCCAAAGGCTATGTGTTTTAT
The DNA here is from genome assembly GCF_019279795.1 of Protopterus annectens. Classification (NCBI taxonomy): domain Eukaryota; kingdom Metazoa; phylum Chordata; order Ceratodontiformes; family Protopteridae; genus Protopterus; species Protopterus annectens. Next base: position 286,486,175 of record NC_056729.1, on the reverse strand, counting down.
TATTTAAAATGTGCGTGTGATGCTGCACAGTTGCAGACTGTTAATATTTAAAGTAAAAAAGTATTATCTTTAAAGCGTAACTGAAAGCTAGAGATAAGGGCCCCATATACATCTATTAAGTGAGTTTTATTTTGATTTATTTTAAGTAATACTCCCTCATAGCTGCTGGCTATCAAACCCTTGCTAATCACATTTGAGCAACACTGCTGTGAGCCATCCAGGCGTGTTGTCAGTAAAGCAGCTGTGAGGTTGTTTGTGCCCCAGCTCATGCTTGTCTCTCAAGTGAACCTGCCATTGTTCCAACTGCCCACATTCTCTGCTCAAAGGGAGCATGGCTTATCCCTCATATCAGGACCATGAAGCAACCAGTCTTCTACCTTAGACCCAGAACTACATTTCCCAGTGACCGCTTAATCATGTGGAGCAAGGGCTATGAGTATGGTTTCCTAAGGCTCTAACCCCTACCCTGTTGGCTGATGTGGGCAACCATGTCATTGTGGGGGCCTCCTGTGCCCTCCTTCCTGCCTCTACGTATAGGAGTTCACACCCAAACACAGCTGTGGGTAGCATCGCTAACCTAGGTACACACATCCCATGTCCCCTGGTTTACAGGTCCTTGTGATTACAAGCCTGTACTTATATAGCAGAAAATCAGCTGGCTGGGGCTACCACCTCTATCCCCAGAATGGACAAATTGGTACAAGTAACTCAGTGCCTTTTCCCCCAAACCCTGCTGTTCTCACTCATGAGCTACTCAAACTTGAGTGATCTGGGTCATAGGCCTTTATCTGCAGAACCAGAATGGACTTTGCATATATCTAGGTAGAACACATTTGATATGTGAGACAAAAATGTGTTATTAATTTAACAACACTTAAAGAATTTACAGCAGGGATAACAATAACAAAGAATGTGAATTGTGAGGAAGGGGTTTATTGGTCTATTTTGAAAAAAAGTGTGGTAAATGTCATATATGTGATAACCCAATGACCACCCTCTCCCTACATGTAGTGTCCATTTCTATGCCAATCTTCTACCTGTGCTAAGGAGCTCATAATTAAAACAATCCTTATCAAACAGTGCTGTGACTTTAGCAGCAGAACTGGACTCTTTGTGATGAAAGTGATTGGCCTAGGACATGGAGTGTCCATTACAACTTCCCATAGTTACTACAAGGGGACATACCTCTCAACCTTTTACAGCAAGAAATCTGGACAAAGCCATAAGTAAAAGTGGGGCAAAGTCCCCAAAATAGGGATAATTTTTAAATATTGCTCTTACAAACTTAGAAAGTTGATAGAATAACAGGTTTGCATTAGCATGAATTTTCTGAAAGGTATGAAGTCTAAAACTCAAATGTCTGTCATTATTTTTTACTTCAGTCTTTAATGATTTGCCACTAATGTGCTAGAATACCACAATTTTATGAATAACGGACCAAAAAATATGAGGCAAAAATCTGGACATTCTGCAAAAATCTGTACAGTTGAGAGGTATGGCACACCTTATTAATATCCATGAGGTCTACTAAGTCATGTATCTGAATGGTATAGTAATCTAGTAAAACAAACAGTAATTGGATGATTTATTTTGCCAAAGACATTCAGTGGGCATGTTTCCATTCAGAATGTTTGATTTCTAACTAAATAGTTGGCAGATAAGGTTTTTACAATTACTGAAGAACAACTAAGAGTGATCTCTACTGCTGATGTTATAAAGTTTACTATTTGTTTATACATCATCATTTGAAGTTTGCATGCTATCCATTTCATGCGTATGCCTACTGAATCTTATTTACATATTTAATTATTTTAAAATATTCACAACACCATTTAGCAGGACACAATAATCCATATTAGTTCATTTTTGTTTAAGAAATATCAGTTCCATTCAGTAGTTTTCGTCATTTTTTATCAATATATGCATGTCTGTCAAAAAAAAAATACATACGTATTTTTACTGACTTCCACCACAAGAATTCAGCCTAATAATGATCTCTACGTTTGCAAAGCACTATATCCCAATTTATGGAATATGAAAGTTTTCATTAGGCCTTGACCATAATTTCTGCAACTCTCTATGCACCGTTTGTCACCCTTTGGGAAAATTCAAGGAAGATGCAAACGATCTATTCAGTTATCAAAATACAAAAAAATATATATATATGTATATTCATAGAAAAACAGGGTAGCCAGAGTGAAGAAGTACTGACTCATCAAGATGTTTTAGATACTGCTGCATTTGACATTAGTTGGAGAAGCTATTTTTACTGACAGCACCCCGAGTTTTTCATAAGTTTATTTGATGATAGTTTATTCCTATTAGTGTTGCATTGCTATGTGTATATGCAGATGGGGGTGTAGAGATTACAATAGTAAAGAAAAGAGTCATTAATAAAAGAACAGTAAAAGCAATGGAAAAGAGTGGAAATAAAAAAGTAAAACATGAAATAAAGCAAATAGAAATATTAAATACAATGTGATATGGCAGGCATATAGAAAATGCATTTAATTACAGAGCCTCTGTCTGTAAATTAATCTGCCATAGCATTAATGGATATAGCTGTCTGGAAAGTCTCAATCTTATTGTTAATTTGTAAGATAATCCCTGTCTCTGTCTGCAGATAAGTGCCCTTAATTGATTGTACGTTAATTGATTCTGACAAATGCAGCAAATCTGTCTTCTGTTGCCGTGCCTTCACAGTTACATACAGGTCTAGTTCTTTACAGGATTATTAAGTCATAAGACTGTGAAGGAGTAAAAAACAGTTTCTTATCTTGACTTAAAGCCTATGATAATCCTGATTTTTAAAGTAGTCCTGATAAATTAGTTTTCCTGCTTTAGTTTTAACAAGGAAAACAGAAATACATATCCATATTTTTCTGAAAGCATTTGGTGGATAAATATCATTAATCATAACTGAGATTGTCAAAAGCTTTAATTTCCAAGAAAATGTTACCTGCTATGAACAGCATGTTAATTTGAAGTGATGATGTTCATTACAGACAGCCGATCGTTGGTAGTCTTCACTGAAGGACATTACAATCAGCCAATTGTTGGTTGTCCTCACTGAAGGACATTACAGACAGCCAGTTGTTGGTAGTCTTCACTGCAGGACATTACAGACAGCCAATTGTTCATAGTCTTCAATGAAGAACATGACAGACAGCCAAATGTCGGTAGTCGTCACTGAAGGATGATACTAACACTGGAAACAAATGTTCAGCACTGATCATGTGCTCTGCACTGTGATATTAACACTCCAGAGACACCTGTCCGAGTGGACAATTTCTTTGAAAAGTAGTTTATCTGGGCCATGGTTAACTGGTCTTCATTTGCTGTATTAGCTGCGAAAGAAATGTTAGTTTTACTTTTGGGTATAAATAATGCAGTTCTAAATACATTTGTTTCGTGACCCCCTTAGATCACTGTGATTTGTGGTGATTTAATCATGTGAGTGATAATAAATGAATGAAAGAACGTGCATCATTATAACACAAAATGTTCACAGTATATCCAAGTATGAGACTTAGTCTGTAGTTGTGTTGACCTGTGCAGTAAATTGCTTGTCATTATACAGAGATGGGCACTATATATGGGGAAATGCTGGCCACAAGATCGCCAGTGTGATATAGTAAATTTTTGGTGGTACTGGAAGCATTGTGGGTGATGCAGTAATGTGTTCAACAGAATTGGATAATGCTTAATTAATCTTGTAGTTCAGTGCAAAAATGGCAGCGCTCAGTGTGTGGAAAGGAAATAGTCACTTGGCATGGCACATCTATAGCACAGTTCCTCTTCTAAATGGCACACTGTCCATATCTGTGCCTTAATAACTTGGATGTAAAATTTATAGCCCTTCTGAGTCACAGGAGTGGTGAAGAAAATGATGATTCCGGACAGTATTACAGCATGTAAGCTATTCATAAATCACAGCATGGGCCAAATGTGCAGTACTGCTGATATATCACTTCTTAGTCAATACAGTTGCTATAACAGCTAAGGTCTTCACTCCCCATGCACAAGGAACAAGGTCTGTGCCTAACCTCCGGATAGAGCCACTGTGGAGTTTGCATGTTCTCCCTATGTCTCTGTAGGCTTCCTCCCACCTGTCAAAAAACATGCTGGATGTTTCCATGTCAAACCCACGCAAGAATGGAGTTGTGGGCAAACAGTACACATGTTGCCTATCATGGAAAGAGTTGTACAGGCCAACTTTTCACATTATCCTCTAGATATGAGAACACCTAGACATTCAGCAGTATAAAAATTAGAAACAGGTGATTGGGCCATGTTGACTAATGCTGCTAAAGGAGGGCATGGGTATTTGTCAGGGACAAGGATGTGGCCTATGCTAGGGACCTGTGCTAATGTTGTAAGTGTGTGTTTGCCATAAATTCCATCCCTGGGTCAATAAATTGCTGCTGGCCTGGACTAAGGATAATTCTGCTGAGCAAAAGCCCTGCCATAATATAGATTCCCTGGCAGATACATTGTGGAGGTAATGACATGATGATAAGGATGATACTGGGCATCCTCTGTATCTAGGAACTCAGATGGAAAGGCACTGCATCCACTTGGCTTGGGATCCAGAACCTACTATTCAGGGAGTACACAATAGTGTGGAAACTGTGGCGAGAGAGAGAGAGAGAGAGAGTGAAGAATTTCATCAGAATTAGTGACAAACTCATGGCAATCAAAATCAGACTTCGGTGTAAGGATAGAGCAGTATTTGTAAACTGAACTTATGCCACAGCAGAGTTGTGATAGCAAAGAAGAGAGCATTCTGGCAGCAGTTACACAGCCTACTAGATATAGCAGGCCAGCATATGTTCATGTTGATAATAGGGGACCTGAATGCATAGAATAGCCAGGATGTGCGGGATGCCTGGTGGGACACAGGAATAAAGAAGGAGAGACCATTATATACTTCTCACTAGGCAAATGGCTTGATGGTGGCCAGCACATGGTTTAGCAAGAGAGACAGTCACAAGATCACATACAAGAGTAGCTAACATGCAACTCAGGTAGACTTCCTCCCAATAAGAGAGTCGAGTCAATGACTGCAAAATTATCACCACCAAAACAATTCAACAGTGATCAGAGAAGGCTCTAAGGTCAACAGATATTAGGCTGAAAACCTGGAAGTTCACTGGAGAGAAAGCACAACAGTTCAAGGAAATACACAGGGATCTAGCACTTCAGGAAGAAGAAAAAATAGGTGGAGATGAATAAGAAGAAAGGCAGCACCTGAAAGCAGCATGTGTTAGGATAGAGAACAGCTATGTAGCTGAGCCAGACATGGAAATTAGGTACATAAGGTAAGCTGGTGGGGGAATACAGAAGTCCAGTGTACCTTTTAACTGTCCAGATTTTCACAGAATGCATAGATGTTTGCCTTATATTATTGGTCCGTTTCTCATAAAATTTGTGGTTTTCTGGCAAATCAGTGAGAACCGAGTTCACTAAATAATGACAGGACTTTTGAGTTTCAGACTCTACATTATTCAAAAAATGTATAGTAACACAAAATCTTTTATTCCAGAAATGTTCAAAGTTTAAAAGAGCAATATATGAAATGTGTTCATATTTTTGGGCCATTGTCCCCCATTATTTTTGGATTTGTCCAGATTTCCTGTGATAAGAAGTTGAGAGGCATACCAGGAAGTCATTAAAGGAAAGAAGGAGCAATGGAAAGCAGGAGATGATACCAGGTACTACGAGAAGGCAATGGGCATTGAGGCTGTCTTTGGATGAAATGACTGGCCCTAATGTTTATTGTTCTAATTCTAACTTTGCAATACTAACGTATTTTGGTGAAGCAAGCTGGAATATAAGTTGTGATTACTGTTTCTGTGAAACAAAAATACATTAATCTAATTATTTTTATCTTAGCCGGAGCCATTTATAAATATAAAATAATAGTAATAGTTATTTTTTTATCCTGGAAGGACCAAACCAGATACTTTACTTAGGCAATCGGTATTGGGCTGTCTGTTGATGAAATGACTGGTGCTTCATGTTTGCTGTTGTAATATGTATTCAAATAAAGCAAGCAGAAATGCAAGCTGTGATTGCAGTTCTATGAAACAGAAATGCATAAAATGTAATAATTATTTTTTTATCCGGGCAGGGTCAAAGCAGATGCTTTAGTTAGATCGTGGTTATGGGGCTTGTTTATGGATGAAATTATTGAGCCTAGTGTTTTGTTGTTGTAATTCTGGTATACTTGGGTGAAATAAAATGGAATACAAGCTGTGACTAGTGCCTGTGTGAAAAAATGGGTTCACTTTATAATTTCGAAATACTGAAATACCAAATTTCAGTATTTCAAAATCATAAAGTCGAAAACTGAAAATCGTGAAAGTGCATAATTGCAAATTTGAATATCTCTAATTCGCGGTTATGGCTTACAGTACGTGATGTGCAGTGTTGGGAGTGTATTGTGTATGGATGTAGGTGCAATTGAAGGTAAGTAAGTGTTTTGTAAGGGTTATGTGTGGGAGTTTGAGTGTGTCTGAATGTGTGGATGTATGTATTTGTGTGATGTTTGTGTGTGTGCGAGGGACTGTGAAATGTGTGGGTATGTGTTTCCTTTTTGTGTCTGTGCGATCTCAAAGTTAGTATATATAAGTAGGGGGGTGGGGGGTGCATCCCCCCACATGGGGGGTGCAGGGGTGCTTGCCCCCCTGCTTATATGTAGTGTAGGTTTGTTTGTGTTTTTGTGTTTGTGTGTGTTTTGTTTGCTGTAGTGTGGGTTGGACGATGTATGTGTTGTGTGGTATATGGTTTGTATGTGTTCGTGATTGTGTTCTTTGCGATTGTGTGCTGTCGGGATTATGGGTGTTCGACTTTATGATTTCAAAATACTGAAATTCGGTATTTCAGTATTTTGAAATTATAAAGTGAATCCAAAAAAATACATTAAAACAACCATTATTTTCTTATATTTTAACCTTTAACTGTGGATAGACACTGGTAGCTGTCTGAAGATGAAATGACCGGCCCCTACTTGTTGCTGTTGTAATTTTAACTTTGCTGGACTAATGTGTATTTGGGTGAAGCAAGTTGGCATACAAACTGTTATTACTGTTTCTGCAAGCAAAAGTACATTAATGTAACAATTAGTATATATTTTTTATATCATCAGGGTTAAATCAGAATCTGTGAGTAGGCTATGGTTGACTGGATGGGTACCCACAAACCTACCTGTCTTTTCACACATGCGGTCTATGGATGAAATGATTGCCAGTTATGTTTGTCACTTTAATTCTGGCTTTAAAAGGCTGTGGTGTATTTGGATAAAACAAGTTGGAACACAAGCTATGGCTACTGTTTCTGTGAAAAATACACTAATCTAACCTTTATTTTCATTTTTTAAACTGCCAGAGTCAAGCCAGATACTTTACATAGGTGAAGGGAATGGGGACTGTTTGTGGATGAAATAACTGGCCCTGCTGTTTTGTTGCTGTAATTCTGGCTTTGCAGGGTTAAGGTGTATTTGGATAAAGCAAATAGAATATAAACCATGACTGCTGTTTATATTAAAACTAAATTAATGTAACCATTAATTTCTTATTTTTTATCCTGTCAGGGTTAAACTAGATACTGCGGATAGACAATGGGTATAGATATTGTCTGTGGATGAAATGACTGGCCCTTTTGTTTGCTGTTCCAATTCTAACTTTGCAGAACTAATGTGCATTTGGATGAAGTGAGCTGGAATACACACTGTGATTACGGTTTATGTGGAACAAAAGTACATTAATGTAACAATTACTTCTTTATCCTGGCAGGGTGAATAACCAAATAAAATATTTTTTTTATTCTGACATAGTCAAACCACACACTCTGGGTAGGCAATGGGTATGGCGAATGTCGGTAAATGAAATGACTGGCACCTGCTGTTTGCCATCGTAATTATGTCTTTTTAAGATAAATATGTATTTAGGTGAAGCAAGCTGGAAGACAGCCGGATTACTGTTCTGTAAAATAAAAATGCCTAAAATTTAAAAATTATTTTTTATCCTGTCGGGGTTAAACCCAGATGCCGTGGTTAGGCAATGTATGGGCACTGTCTGCAGATAAAATGACTGTCCCCTACTTTCTGCTTGCTGTAATTATAACTTTGTAGGACTAAGGTGTATTTGAGTGAAGCAACCTGGAATATAAGCAGTGATTACTATTTCTGGGAAACAAAAGGCATATTAATGTAATAATTATTTTTTATCCTGAAAGAGTCAAATGAGATACTTCAAGTTGTAAGGGGTATAGGGGTTGTTTGTAGATAAAATGATTGGCCTGAGCTATTAGAACACATTTTTGTACTCTGCAAAGTTTTTTTTTTCAGAAATTTAAATGGAATCTTTATTGATGCATGACATTAAAGCAGATTTTGCATTAGTTATCCCTGTGATATGCTGCAATGGTTGCATTTATTTTCATGCAGTGCATATAACTGAACTGAATATTTGCTTTCTGGGATTTATTTTCAGAGCATTTAGTTCCTTAAGTTGTGTTGGTTTTAGTTATTCTCTGTTTTTACAGAAATCCTTATTGACTTAAAAACATTGTTTGCATTTGCTATGGTACTTGCTGTTGAGATGTCACCTTTACTAGGCCTCTTTGCTAGACTATCATATTGCTTATGCACACATGTCACTATAGAAGGGACTGTAACTTGTCATGGGTAACCAAATGTCATCCAATTATGCCTTGAAACAACTGGTGCTCTGTAAATTTGCTATATGCTGGATAGGGAATACATACTTCCATTATCACAGCCACACCACAATAATATGCAACAGAATATATATTGCTGTCTTTTCACATGTGCATGTTGGTGCATCTTAAGGTGAGCTTTCTACTCTCTGCAGCCCTCCCCCAGTGATCTACTTTTTGGACTGTACCCCACTTTTGGATATTCCTAAATCCACCACTGACACATACATTTTATACAGTAAACATTTTCATTCACACATCATTTCACTTATGAAACATCTTATTAAGATTCTAAGAAAGAGCAAACAGGATATGTGGACAAGGCTGGATGAACCAGAAAAAACAGATTCCACAAAACAAGTATATCCAGCTGACACAGCAGAGATTACTACTTAAAATTCTGTTTATTAAAACAAATCTGAAAACAATAAAAACACAGAGAAGATGAACACTTTCACACCTACAACAGGCATTTCTCAGATCGCTCATAATTTATTTTCATTGGGTACTGCACTGAAACACTTTATGAGCCTAGCCACAACGATTCATTGTCACGTCAGTCTTTGGAACTCTGTGAGATTGTAGATACCAACTACTTGGGGAGTTCTGTGCTCTGCTCTTCTTATGTTGATGGTTGATGTACTAGGTGACAGTCTCTCAGGAAGTCCTGGACTGGGATGGGCCCTGATACACTACTCAGCCCATGGTGTAAATGCCACTTGAGACACATCTGGATATTGTTCTTGACTCTTTGATTACGTTTGGCAGGGAAACATCATGAGTATATTTTCTGTATACAACACAACCACTGTAAGATTAATAAATGTCTCTGATTCATTCTCAGCAACTTTTCATCTGATATATGAACAACAGATTATGTTGGTGGCTCATACAGCTTAACAACCACTTCTTCAGGATGTTTCTCTGAAGAATCTTGCTGTACTCTCCTTTTGTTTTCATCTTAGAACAAAGATTGATATCTCAGCTCTGATCACAGTATTTCTGTCTGGACTGATATTACTTCTCTCTCTCTGGTACATAGTTTAAATATTGTAGCTTTAGAATGGAAATAGATTCTGGAATTATATTATTAAATAGTTGTCCATCAGTAAATGAATTACAGAAACACATAAATCTTATATATTGTCATTCATATGCTACAATTAATCTACATACCTGTTAATGTAGCAATACATTTTAACGTTCTGTGATTTTTCAAGAGGTCTTTGATAGTCCGAACAGCACTCCAATATTGACCATTAGCCTGGGGCTAGTTAGGATTAGTTGACACATTTTAAAATTCTTACTGAAAATTGTTTGAATTCTCTAATTTTATAATTCCACACTATCAAGTATTATCAAATTTTATCTCATTCTTAACCCCATATCTTATAAACATAGCTTTTAGTGGACTAGTGACATTCTTTTTATAGCATCTATTAACTTCATCACCTCAAAATTTTCATGCACAAACAGTCTTAACATGGAAAAATGTATTCCCATTTTGCTCCTCGGCTTTCCAGGAAACAGATAAGAGATCATCTCATGTGTTGGTGTATTGTTATGCTAACCATTACAAACACACACACACACACACACACACACACACACACACACACACACACACACACACACACACACACACACACACACACAGCAAATCCCTAAACTTCCTGCTCAGTCTATATTGCCATTCCTGGCAAGTTTATCACCTGAGCACTTTCTCGACATTTTACAATACCCAAATGTGAATCGTGTATTCCTCTCAGCATTTCATTCCTCAGCTGAATAGACACTGCCAATATATAATCTTTAAATGTCAAACATTATATGTAGTAAGTCTGTTCTTTGAAGGAAATTATAGCTGTATTCCTTCCAAACAGTAGATTTTTGCTTAGGTTATTTTTTCATTGCTATTTCACACACCATAGGATCATAGGAGGTTACTAGGCTACTGACTCTGAGGCCCTTATAAGCCTAGCCAAGAGTTTAACCCATGTTTAGACAAATCAGCACACGGAGCCCCTGTCCAGCAGGAACACAGGTGGAATCCCAGGGGTGTATTTTCTGTTTTTCATCCAGTTATCCAGGTTGCACTTAAAAAGGGATAATGAGATACTCTGCTTGATGTGGAGAGGGAGTCTATTTCACAAATGGGACAGTCTCTAGGACACAAATCTGTCCTGCCAACAAGTCCTGTTGATATCACAGACCAGGTTAAGGTCATGCTTATGGGTTGCTCAAGTGGAGCTTGACTTGCAGATATTTAGCAGTCCCATCACAGCGGGGTCTGAGATTGCTTTGTATGCCAGACAGAGGTCACCTCTGAGGAGTCTGTATGAAACTGAGTAGAGGGACAGAGCTTTTAGACTATGTAGGATAGGTGTTTGAGGCCCTTTATTCTCCTGGTAAGGAACCTCTATGGTTTCTCCAGCTGCTGCATGTGCTTTGTGAGGTACATGCTGAAGGGGGTGTTGTGCTCAAAAACTGGCCTTATAAGGAAAAAAATACAGGGATTGTATGATCTCTTTGTCCCTGGATGAAATACCCTTACTTATGAAGTGGGCCATTTAGAAAGTTTTCCGTACAACGGAAGCGGAAGCAACATGGTGGTCAAAAGTCAGGTTGCTATCAACCTGGGTGCCCAAATCCCTCACTACTGATTGTGTACTTAAGACATTGTTATTAATGTAATAATATGTGGGGATGTCACTCTCCCCAAAGGGGATGATGATGCATTTTTTGGCATTCAGCTTGAGGCCATGTTTCTGACACCAGTCATTTGTTTGGGTGAGACCCTCTTGGAGGACATCCACATCACTTGGAGAATTGATGACTGCACCCAGCTTGCAGGCATCTGCAAACTTGGTCAGACATAGCCCACTGGTTTTGGCCTGCATGTCAGAGAAGTATTTCCAAATAACAGAGGCCCCAAGACCAATCCCTGGGTTATGCTGTTCGTTACAGGTCTACTGCTTGAGGTGGCTTCCCCTATTTTGACTAGGTGGGTTCTATCAGTGAGCCAGTTTGCTACCCATTTGGTAACACATGGATTGATGCCTAGTTGAGAGAGTTTATCTACTATGCCTGAGTGGGGAATAGTGTCGAAGGCTTTGGCCAGGTCAAGGTAGGCAGTGTGCAACATCTTCCCCTCATCCATGGCTTTGGTGATTGTCTCAAAGAAGTTGACCAGATTTAACAGACATGACCCCCCCTTGACAAAGCCAAAATGTGTGGGGTTGAGTGTTTGGAGGTTGCCAATGTCCCTGTTAATGAGGTCCATGATAATTCATTCCATGGCTTTGCAGATCAAGCTAGTTAGTTGATGGGTCTGTAATTTCCTGGATTGGTGAGTGCTCCACCTTTGTGTAAAGGGATGACAGCAACTGTCCTCCACTTGGCTGGGGCAAAGCTGGTACTCAGGCTTTGGCTGACTAGGGTGCCTAATGGTGCTGCAATTTAATACCCGAGTTCATGTAGGATGCAGCCTGGGATGTTATCGGGTCCCATGGAGGCTGTATGCATTTCTGAATAAGAAGGTGCAATGTCTCAAGATTTTATCTGTGTAGATAACAATACAAATAAATTATTTCAAATATCCACACATTGAAAGTAATATACAAAAATTGTAAATGTCTTGAGACTGTGAGGTTCAGCTTAGTAGCAAGTGGCTACTAAATGTTAGTTTGAAATGTACATTTGTGATATGAGTCTGCTGTAACAAATTAGTTTATGTCAGAGATGGATTACAATAACAAAGTCGTTTAGTAATGCTTATTAATTATTTTCTTATATTAAACAGTAAATTGGAGCTATTTGAAGAATAAGAGGAAAATATAATACTCAAAATATGCAAACGAGAAGGTACTGTCTGTCCAAATGGTTTGGGGTGCATGGCTAGGCCTAGTAACAACCTATCCATGATGTGATATATGAAGGTCATACAGGTATACAGGAAGCTAAACTTAAAACTGGATTAGTTTGGGATACCAAAATCCAGTTAGATATCCGCTTCTGTTTCCACCAGAGCAGCTCATTAATTATTTTATATCAGCATTTAATTACAGAACATCCAGGAACCTTTCAGTGTTATACCTAATGAAGAGATCTTTTAAGAGGTAGAACAATTCAACAGTTCCTGTATACTATAAGTATTCGAGTTAATTAAAAAAAAGTGTAACAAACATAGAATGGCAGACTGATTCTAGCAAATTGTTTACAGCTGATTTAATTATTTATCCTGTGTTGACCAGGCTAGTCCTACTAAAAATGAAAAACCGGCAACCTTGTATCCGGAAAGCAGACTTATATCCAAAAATAAGCCAAGAATGAAACTTCTCCTTTAACGCATAAATTTAATATCACATAAAACAAGCGTTTTCGCCGTGACTCCTGTCACAGCTTCCAGGAGTCACGGCGAAAACGCTTGTTTTATGTGATATTAAATTTATGCGTTAAAGGAGAAGTTTCATTCTTGGCTTATTTTTGGATATAAGTCTGCTTTCCGGATACAAGGTTGCCTGTTTTTCATTTTTACAGGCTCGTCCTACTAAGTTAATAATATTTTTAGAGGAGATTCAAGGTAGTATTTAAACTACTAGGGAAATTTGGCCAGGTTATTGGGGAACTTCCCTTACTCATTGTTTTTATGAGTGGGTTCCATTTTGTGGGAGCATTTCCTGTTTCCATTCCAGGCAGAAAAGCAGTCCAGAGAAATGGGGAGGCAGATGAAGAGAGAAGAAGATTATGGAGTGGTGAGAGAAATGGAGGAGAAAGCAAATGTTGAGACCAGAGAATGTGTGCAACATTCTGAGGTGATGTCACAAAGAAATCAATTTGATGGATATGAGTCAGAAAATGATAGATGTATAATTGTAACCCTCTAGTCAGGAGGGTTGTGGGATAATTTACTTAGACAGAAAATGAAGGAGATGTTTCCTGGTGGACATTATGGAGAAAATACAAAAGGAGGATGCAGAGACAATCCTGAAGAACAGTGGTGAGATGGTAAAGAAAACATATGCAGATAAAGTAAAAGAGGAGCAGTAGAAAAGAAGTAGAAGAAAATGAAAAACAGAAGTACGTGGTAAGGATTCAAAGTAAAGAAGATAATGGAATGGACAGGTATGAAGTGTGGGACAATTTAATAGCTCCTTTAGGTGTAAAAGCACATAAGATATGAGTATTTATTCTTCAAATCAAACAGACATTTTGCAACATTATATTTGAGACTTTTTCAGTGTAAAACTTTCTTGGAGAATATGAAAAAAAGAAAGCCAATGGACTCCTTATGTGATAAAAGCATTTAACAAAAAAAAGTAATGTACAATTTCAAACAGAAGTGGAAAGAGAGACTTTGAAAGGACATTTGAAAACTTTCTATAAAGAAGTACTAGACATTGCAAAAGTTTATGATAAAATGGGTGGATGGGATTGTAATATTGTGTTAAAAATAGAAAGAGAAAAAATTGTACATGTACCGAGCATGATAAGTGTGGAGGAGAATAGGGTTGTTGTAAAATACTGGGGACAGCCCAAAACATGTTTCTTTCAGGAGGAAAGATAATTTGATAAGTAACCATGATAAAAATGTTATATTTGTGGAAAAGTGGGATATGGTGTAAAAATGTGAATTCAAAATTTATAGATGTAAAAAATTGAACATTTATAAATAAATTGCAAAATGAAACTAAGATTAAAGAAAAAGAAAAAAGAAAAGAAAATGAACAGAGAAGACATTTTAGAAGTAGTAGAAGTAGAAAAAAAAGTAGATAAGAAAAATAGTAAAGACAATATAGAAGAAGGTTCTGAAATAAGTAATGAAGAATGCACAAATTGGGAGGCAGTAAAAGAAAAAAAGGATCCTATTGGTAAAAGGGTAAAAGACAAAAAAAAGAAATGTAATGGGTAAGTACAAAAGAAAAAAAAAGAAAGGAAATAGAAGATAACTAATATATGCAGGTAATGATTGGGGTTGGTATAATGGTTAAGGTGTTTGACTCCCAGACCCAAGGTACAGTCTTTGATTCTCGCCTATGGCATGGAAATTGGCTAGGCTAAGAATGGCTTTTTAAGAAATTACAGTAATTAACTGTAAACTTATGAAACCATGAATCTAAGGAAATGGAAAATTGAAGATTTTAGAGTGCTTTCTGCAAATGTAAATAGTATTAAGAATATAGTAAGAAGAATAAGGATTTTGGAGTTGTGTAATATATATGATGTAGATGTAATTATATTAGAAGAGACAAGATTTTTAATAAGTGAAGAAAGACTACAAAGAGAGAAACTACGTTGAGGAAAATTAACCTGGAATGTGAGAATGAGAGATGATCTGGAATAGCAGTATTCTGTAGAAATACAGTAAAGATATTAGATGTAATTTTAGCAAAAATGGGAATATTAGCCACTGTAGATTTAAAATGAAAAGAACAAGTATTTAGAATTATAACAATATATGTTTATACTAATTGTAAAGAAAGGGAAGAGGTTATTTCATCAGATTTTAGACTATGTAGTGACAAATATGAATATTATAATAAAAGGAGACTGATTATAATTTTAGAAGCAAGCATAAAAAGAAAGGAAATTATATAGGAAAATATTAGAAGTTATAAGATATGGTAAGTTAGAACTTTGGGACAAAAATCATGGACTTACAAAAGGAGTATGTATAGAACTGAAATTGATTATTTTATAACATCAGAAGGTTTAGTGTAGGAGAAGAGGAGGTAATTGAAACAGGATTTTCTGATTATCTTGCAATATGTCTAAAGATAAAGGAAACAAGAAATATATAAAAGTAGATGGTATAAAACAGGGATATCCACTGAGTTGTATACTCTTTGCATTACTTATAAATATGATAGTATGTAAAATGCATTACAGAATGAAGGAGGCAGGGTATATAACATCTGAAGGGTTAAGAATTCCAGTTCTGTTAACATATTTAGATGACATAATACTTGCAAATAAAAACAATATTTGGATAAAATAAGTAATAATTTGTACAAATGAATGTCTAGGTGATAGTGGTGGCTTTAAATGAATAGAAAATTAAAGGTTTGTGTGATGTAGTAAAGACAGGAGGTATATATTTTACAATGAATAAAGCTTCTGTGTTATATATGAAATCTGAGAATAAAGATAAGTAGAATTTAATGGGAAAACCAGTACAAAAAATAAAACAAACCTGTCTTTTCTGGAGAATATATTGATGATCATTCACAAAAAGGCTTTTTTTTCATAAATTCAGTACAGGCAGGAAAAATAGCATACTTAGCAAGTGTACTTATGTTGCCAACAGTATTTGAAAAATAATTATTGCACATCATTTTTTTTAATTTAGATGAAGTTCTAAATTAAACCCAGTAAAAGGGGGGGGGTTGTATGTAAATAAAGAAGAAGGAGGTTTAGGGTTAATTAACCCAGTGTATATGCTGCTGTATTAAATTTATACATTGTTAAAGTAGATAAATGAAAAAGATGAGCAATTAGTAGTGAAACTGTATCAATACAAGTATGATAAATGTTGGTGTATGGTGAAAAAGAGTGTATAAATAAAGAAATAAAATGTTGCCAAGAAAAGATATTTTTGTGGAAAATAAAATTTATGACATAGAAAAGTATGGTATAAGAATGTAATGATAAAGCATTACCATGTAAAACCATGTGAACATTTAACAGATGAAAAACTTAAAGCTGTAAAAATAAGAAGCAAATTATGTAATCAGAAAATAAGATTTCTTGTGGAGACTGGTAATAGCTAAATTACCAGTAAAAGGACTATATAAAAAGAAAAGTGATAAAATATGTTCACATTAGTAAGAAGAAACTATAGAACATGTGTTTTTGAAATATAAAAGAGTGAAAAATTTATGGAAAAATATGCAAAGAAGATTTTTTTCAAAGATATAAAAGTAGTGGATAAAATAAACATAGGATTAAATGTGGATATTATAAGAATAGAAGTAAAGAATATGTTAAACAAATTGATACAAAAGTTATTTTATGTTATATGGATTATATGGAATGAAAGAATAAATTAAATTATGTTTAACGGTAAATGGATTTTAGCAACAATATTAGGTAAAATCAGATGGTGGTTATGGAAAAAGGATACGGGGTCTAATAGAGATAAAAATTTATTTTGACTGTAAAGGGAATTATAAATATTAAGTTCAACAACAGAACCACATATGAGGCGACCAGGCTCACTTGAATTATCCAGAATACTCAAAGTTTGTATAAAAGCAAAATCTTTTATTCACATAAATCCAACAGGTTAGCTTCCTCAGACCTTAAAAAAGTCAAACCAATATTTGTAAATATGTGAATATGTTGTAAATAAGAGTTCTTTTGTATATAAAAAACGGATCCCTACTTTTTTGGTAGGTGCCATAGAATCTTTTACATCCACCTGAACTATCACCAGTTCAGGCAGATAGGGCCTCAAATAAACATCTCATCCAAAGGACAACACACTCAGGAGTGCAGCACCCAACTGATGTGGCAATGGAACTCACAGCCTCTGTATCAAAGTTGAGTGTGCACCACTGACACTACTCATTAAATAAAATATTACAGGAGTCATGATTTCTTTTTAATTGAAGTCTTACTGAATTGTTTTAGTGACAGTTTACCTAACTGAATCAATCGAAGGATTTGCAAATGCTAACTGGAAAAATAAGTCAGAATATTTTACCTTTCATTCGATATTGGGGTGTATGTTAGAACATTGAAGTTTCAAAACTTTGAATGTTCTAATATTAATCCCTATTCAGCAAACACTGAAAATAGCAAAGCTACAGAAAACCAAATTTTTTCCTAGGGAAAGAATTCGGTTGTCCGTTTCTGTCGCTTCACTATTTTCAGCGCTGTGGTGGAAAGTTACAGGTCGGGTTCAGGTAAGTGTGCAATTGGGCATGGGTTAGGTGAGTTAGGGTTAGGGAGCGGGTTAGGTATGTGTGCGATTGTGTGGACGTGAGGGTTAGGGCGGGTTAGGTGAGTTAGGGTTAGGGCACTGGTCAGGTAATTGTGCGATTGTGTGGACGTGAGGGTTAGGTTGGGGTAGGTGAGGTGAGTGTGCGATAGTGATGGACCTTAAGGTTAGGGTTTGGGTTAAGGTAAGTGTATAGTTAGTGGTGTATGTACAGTTTAGTTTAGGGTTAGATGTAAGATTTTAGGTGTATGTGTGTGGATTGCTGTGTGTTTGGTGTGCTTGTGTTGTGTGTATGTGTTTTGTAACAGCAAATTTTTTCATAGGAAAAAATTTGCTGTTCTGCATGTTCAATGTTGTCAGCGTTCGCTGAATAGGGGTCGATATTAGAAAATTTGAAATTTTGAAACTTCGATATGTTTAATATAGACCCGCTATATTGGGTATGGTGTGGCTGCTCATAGTAATTTTAGGTTCACTGACAAGAATGCACTTAAAGAAGATGAAGGATACATGTCTCTATCTGACATAAGTCTGGGTAATGGTTTCATATTTGCAGCCAAAGGTAGAACTTCCTAAGTTCACATTCAGCTTGAAAGGTAAATCAGAGACCAACTAATGCTGTTAGAGCTTAACAATTTTATAATTGGCCAGAGCCTACCACAAGTAAAATTGTGATTTCCCAATTAAGTTTTGATACAACAAACAAAACAGGAAGGGTGTCGTTAGGGTGACCTTAACAAATAAAAAAAGCAGTTTTACTACTAGTAAATGAAAGTAATGTATTTTCTATAGGTCTAGATGGTTGGTTGGGATACCCAGGTTTAAGGGCAACTGAATGATGTGCTCTTTTAGTTTTCACAGGAGAGACTCTGTAAGATTTAGAATGGCATTCATAGTCATTAGATGAACACAATTAGGCAATCAGCACTGTTCACAGACAAGCATAGCTGTGCAGTGATTCACAGAAGCCATTAAGACCTAAGTGAGATGGCCTTGAATAAATATATGCAAATGAAGCAATAATGATATAGTAATGAGAAATTATGTATGTAAAATGGTGCGTGCTAATGAGCCCTCTTCCTGGCTGTTTGCAATTCATAGACATATTTTCATGCATTTCTTCACTGTCCACCAATACTTTATGAAAGACAGAATCACACCTTTTCTACCTACTGTATAATTGGTGAAGATTTTCTCTCTTGCTGTTAGCCTAGCTATTTCTCAGTGTGACTTACTAGCCTTGGCCATGCCAACGAAAATAGAACCCAAAGCTTTCTGCAACAAAGATGTGCTTGTGTGTTCTACCTATTTAAGTACTGAGACTGCAAGTAAGTATTTAACAATGTAAGGACATGCACACAAGACATTTACACACTTATACATTTACATGTATATATACATTTATTTTTCCTTTGCCCTTGATTATTGAGATAGCAGACATACATAAACACACACTCTGTCATCTTCCTCTGACCCACACATATTGACATAGGACTGCCAACACTAAATAATGACAGACGTTTTGAATTTCAAACTACATATCCTTCCGAAAATACGTACTAATTTAAAATCTGTTATTCCAGCAAATTTCTATGTAAACAAGAACAATATTTAAAATCTAGCTCTGATTTGTGAGCATTGTTCCCAGTTAATTTTTGCCTTTGTACTTAACTCTTGAGCTAGGAGGCTGACAGTCACAAACAAACTCACATATGTCCTTGTTACTACTGGTACTGCAGTTATTTGCTTTAGTCTGGTTTAGCCTTTCTTTTCTCTTCCCCTCACTAAATGTGATTATATGCAACCACATTTAGTAAGGGAAAAAGAAAAAAAGATGACAGCAAGTTTTTCAGTTTCCCATCTATGTTTCAGGGCGGCTCAACAGGCTTCCCTGAAGTCATGAACTTGTATCTGCATTCTGAATGGTTACTGCACTCCAGAAGTCATTCTCCAATTGGTCCCATTTTTCTCTCTGTGCCAATAGGCTATGACTGTGATTTTGGAGCCAATCAGGGAACGGAAAGTAGACCCATCCCTGTCTGAAGAGCAGTGGTACACCGCTTCACTTTGGTGAGCTTGCGCGCTAAGCCTCTATATTTCCTTTAATTCTTCATAGATTGTTGCTCCCCTGCCTTTTTTGAAATGTTTCCATCAATTCTATTGAGCCAGCCTTCTCGTTTTGGGTGTATTACATTTTTCTATATTTCTACATATGTCATTTATTTTATTGTATGTATATGTCTGGATCCTATGTAGCTTATATTTCTCAAAATGGCAACCATCATTCTGTGCAAGTGTCATTTTCAGATTCCCTTCTTATAATATATTTCTATTCTGTTATACTTGCATTCTCCCACATTTCCGTTTTTTTTTTCTGAAAATTGCTACTCTCATTTACCAGATCTTTCAGATTTTAGCATACATAGTTCTCCCTTTGATCATCATCCCCTTTCGGCTTATCCTATTTAGGGGTCACCACAGCAGATCACTGGTCTGCTCATGATTGCCAGTGGAGTTTTTTACAGTGTTGAGTTGCTGTCCCGGCACCCAACATTCCACAGAAGGCACACACATGCACACACTCACACCTAGAGCCAATTTAGAGTGTCCAGTCCACCTACAGCATGTCTTTGGGATGTGGGAGGAAACTGAAGCACCCGGAGGAAACCCACACGACTGCAGGGAGAACATGCAAACTCCGCACAGAAGGCACCACAGCCGAGAATCGAACCGGAAAACCTCTTGCTGTGAGGCAGCAATGATTGAGGCCTCTTTCCAGTTTGTCTTCACTTCTTCTTATATCTCATCTTCAGTCAATTGTAAAGAAATGTCCTTGTTCAAAAACACATAGGAGTGAACCAAAACATAGTGGCAGTCAAAAACCAGACTTCAAGTGGAGTTATCAGGAAATTTAATGATACATAAGAGATTCCACAGTACTTAAAAAATACTGTTTCTTCAGACATTAAAACCAAACCAAGCATTGTTTAGTATTAAATCAAGAAACCAATAATGTTGTAGCCAATGACATAAATGAATATCTCAATATGCTAGCAACAAGGTAACCTTAAAAGAGCTATGAGAAAACTAGCCTGTTGATTTAAAAATGCAGCATAGTAAAACAGCAAGGAAAAAACACAGCATAGTAAAATAACATAAGAAAAGACAATATAAGAAAAAAACATGCATAATAGTGCTAAATAAAAACATTTGTACAGATGCTTGCTATAAAGCATGAAAATACATATATTAAAAAACATACATAAGGCATATTCGAAAATAATAATTATTTATGTAAAGATCTAGCTTTGAGTAGAGGTTTCAATGGAATTTTATCAGAACCCTGGCCACACCTACCCTTAATCTAATGATCCATCTTGTTTCCAATACTTCAGTTAAATTCATGATGTCACCTCCACGTTCATTCACTACTATCGTTTTCATAACCAAAAACTTAAAAGTGTGTGTTAAATCATTAACAGCTACATGCTTTGCCAGGGTGTTAGTAGCGTTCCCAGTCCTAATTTCAGATGTATATGTTCCCTTGCCTATCTCTGACCCACCTGTTGGTCTTTCCCACATAGAAAGATGAACACTGGGTGCAAGAGGCTAAGTAGACTACATTAAATGAATAACAATTGGCTTCAGCCCTAAAGGTAAACACTCTCCCAGGGTGATTCAGGGTGCTTAAAAGATCTTGAAGAATCAATGTAGACACAAAAATTACATTTCTGGCATGGGGCTGTCAAGAAAGTGCTTTCTAAAGGTCAACTATATGTTCTGCTCCTTGGATTGCACAATAGTCATTTAAAAAATTTCTAGTTTTTAAAAGAAAACTACAGTCTATCCCCTACTATATCCTTTATACCTGGATTGCTAACTAAAACCAGCCAGTATTTCTGTATCACTTATATAACTGAGTTAACATTACTAATGAAGAACATCAGAATATGAACCACGTCCTTCTTACATTCTATAGTAACATCAAGGTTATCACTAGGCTCAGAAAAATGGGGCTTAGTGTTAGTGGGTCTAAGAACAATTGCTTCAATAAGTGAAGTGTCAAGTTCATGACCATTATACCCTCTCTCCTCAAATCTTGTCCTTAGTTCATTAAGCTCACCTATGAATCTATCAACTTCAGCATTCAGCCTTGACATTCTCATGCCTTGCCCCTTCACTATATTTTTAAAAATGTGTTTTGGGTGCATGCTTGTTTTGTGTAATAAAGTGTTCCTATGACATTCCTTCCTACGTACCATGGTGCTTAAAGACGCATCAGTATTATGATAAATTTCGAAATCTAAAGTCAAACTCATCATTAGACTTTTTCATACTAAACCCAAGAAAGGAAGTACTAGTATTCAAAAAATCAAGGAGCAATGCTAATTCATCTTCACTGCACTCCCAAAGAAGAAAGAGGTCATTGACAAAGTGGCCATAAAAGACCACCTGTCACCACCTTGGGGACTTCAAAAAGGTTTCCTCTTCCCATACAGCCATCACCATGTTTGCATAGATGTTCCTATGGCTATCCCATCTTTCTGCAAAAATATTTCATGGTCCAATAGAAAAATATTGTTCTCAAGAACTAACTCCATCAAAAGGCAAATCAGATCAACAAATTTACATTCATAGGAACTGTAATTATTTTTTAAGCATTTCAATTCCAATCATGTTGGGTATGACCATAAACAAGGAAAGAACATCCAGAGTAACCAATAATAAATCATATACATTCCCTTTCTGTACTTTAATACACTTATAAATCAATCAAAAATTACTTAGAGTTCTTCAAAATATACTGATTTCTGTCCAAAACAGGTCTAAGATGCTTCTCTATGTATATGGAATGATGTTCTATACACCAATTACTCCCAGAAACAATGGGTCTGAAGTGCGAGTGTAGCAAATGCTTATGGATCTTGAGGAGACCTTGTATAATAGAAATCATAGGGGAATCTATAGCAAAATAGTTAAATAGATCTAGATCAATGTCTGTACTTAGCAGTCATAGAGCGTATTATGCACCCTTAAGGCCATTTGATCAACATCAGTAAGGCCGACTCTGTTATATACATTCTCATCATTCAACATATGACTCATGGAACTAAAATAATACTCCCAGTCCATTACAACCATGGGACCACCTTTATCAACTGGTTTGATAACAATGGTGTTATCAGACTGTAAATTTCACAGCTTTCCTCTCATTTACACTCAAGTTCCTAAACCTTCCTGAATGTGCACTGGAAATCTGGTGTAGATCATTCTCAGATAACTTACAAAAGGTGTCCAACACAGGATAGTTAATCTGTAAAAAAAATGCTAGTTTTCTTAAAAACTCTATCACCATCCTGCAACCTAGAGTTCTTAAAAGTCATTTTTAACATAACTTTCCTAATAAACAATTTTGAATCAATGACAGAGTCTGTTACCCCTGTGTTCTGCATCAGTATAAATGAGAGACCCCTCTCAAGTAATGAAAGTTCACTAGAAGAAAGTAGTCTGGATGAAACAGTCCAGACTATTGATTTTCCTTGTATTGCCACATCTTCTTCAAAGTGCAAGCGTGTTTTTGGATTTACTACTTTTTTTCAGGTGAACCATTCATCCTTTTTGCCTTGACTGCTATGTACTCTCAAATGTCCACGTTCGCATTCATTCCACTCTCTCTCACTAATTCAATTCTATTGTGCAATGCTGACTGTTAGAATATGTGTAGGCACATGTACCAATCGTATCCCTCCTTTTGCTCTTAATTCTATTGTGCTTTGTTTGGCAGTTTAGGTTCCTTTGTTTCTTCTGACATATTCTTCTAGTATGTTCTGAATTTTTGTGAAACTAGAATGGTAAAATGGACTTGGAAGATGCCTTATGACATACACAGAGCCATCATTTGCTGTGCCTTTAAATGGTAATCTTAGCTTTAATCCTGTTTATGTTGGAAAAATCTACTTCTTTAATGGCCCTAAAAATATCCTTTCCCTTTACCCTGTATTCTTGTACAAAACATTGAATACTTACATTATTGAATTCCACTTCATCAAGCCTAACTTCATTGAATTCTGGACCCCAGGGAAGGTACCAGTTGGACACCATGGTGAATTTTGCCCTTCCTCCACTATAGCACGATCTCCCCACTTGGAATTTTTTGTTTGCTTTTCTGTTTGTTGTTTTGTCCTGGTGGTCGAGTGGTTCCTTTCCCACGGTTCGTTTTCGTAGTTCAGGGAGTTCGATACAATGAAGATTAGATGAAGTTGGGCTTGATAAAGTGGGATTCAATAATGTGAGTTTTCTCTGTTTTGAACTAGACCCATATACATATATATATATATATATATATATATATATATATATATATATATATATATGTATACATATATATCTATATCTATATATATATCTATATATCTATATCTATATATATATATATATATATATATATATATATATCTATATATATCTTATATCTATATATATATATATATATATATATATATATATATACTAGCTGTACCCGGACATGCGTTGCTGTGGCTCAGTCTGGTTAAATGGAAAAGAAAGAAAAGAGAAAGCGCACGTTTCTAAAATGTTTAATTTCACAATGCTTGTGGGTATACAATATTTTTTGTTGTTCCATTGTCTGTGCAGATATAGAGATTGTCTGGTTTGCCGACTCTAGAACACACAACATATAATTGTCCATGTGAGAAGCAATCCGTGTGTAGATCTAAACCACACAATTCTAAAGATTGGCCCTGAGCTTTGTTGATGGTGATTGCAAATGCCACTCGAATTGGGAATTGAAATCTCTTAAATTGAAATGGCGAGGAATGCGAGGAATGAGGACATCTTCACCTTTGAAAGGTCCTGTCAAGATTGTTGCTTCTATGACATTACTCATTAACTTTTTACTGCAAACCGCTTGCCATTGCAAAGCTTTGGCTGGTTGATATTTCGCAACATGATAATTGGTACGTCGATTTTCAATTGCAGTACATGCGGTGGCATCCCTGGCAGATCGAGTGAATTCAAAAATTCTGTTGGATAATTAACCGCTTCATCTGCTTCCACAACAGTGTCGATGGACTTGTATGTGACTGCCTCACTTTGAATGCTAGACTGAATAATATTGTTAAGTTCATAGACGTCTTTGTTCTTGGCCGCAAGAATAGCTCGTTCAGTCAGCCAATCGTGATTCTTATAATTGGTTTGAATATTGGCAAATACTTTTTCAACCAATTCTTCTTTTGACGTCACTAAATTGCAGAAGTTATGAGGCAATGAAATTCATCCTGAGGTCAGATCAACCGGCACCTTTCCGTTCCCAATTACCAGCAATTGATGTGAGAATATCTCAGCTGATCGATCGTTTTGCAGCTGGACATGCATATTTGTAGTTAATTTTAACGTCTTTACGTGTCGCCACAAAGTAGAGTATTTCAGGCAAGTATTTATTTCATCCGCTGGTGTCGATCGAGGAGAATCAAGCAGATCTGAAGCTGCTGAACGCAATCGCCGTGCTCGCAACCGTGCATTCTCATGTC
Source organism: Protopterus annectens (assembly GCF_019279795.1). Lineage (NCBI taxonomy): Eukaryota > Metazoa > Chordata > Ceratodontiformes > Protopteridae > Protopterus > Protopterus annectens. The sequence continues at coordinate 286,460,963 of NC_056729.1, read as the reverse complement.
TGGCTGCACGTTGCTCTGCTGCTTCCTCAGCACATATCTGAGCCATTCTTTGTCTGCTTCACTCGTTCACTGATGCCCGTTCTTCCTCAGTTTGATTTGCAATTACTCGTCGCACTGCTTCCGCTCTGTGAGTACGACGACCTAAGTTTGATCTTCTACGAGGCATTATTTGGATGAACTAAAGCAGATCGATTGCACTGAAAAAGAAGTAAGAAAGTTATAACAAAAACATATGAAATTGCATATTTGTATACAAATATATAGAATCCATAGTAGGTATATAAAAACATGCGCGTATTCAAATGCAACATTGTGTGAAAATTTCAAAGCAATCGGTGAAGAACTTTCGGAGATTTAAGATTTTGAACAAACGAACATTTACATTTTTATATATATATATATATATATATATATATATATATATATATATATGTCTCCAGTTTACGCACCATGAGGTACATCGGGCAATGAGCACCATGTAGTGTTCATTGTTTCTGCAGCAGTTATGGGTTTTATGTGTTCAGGTTGCTGTTTACGCACCATGAGGTACATCGGGCAATGACCACCTTTTAGTGTTCATTGTTTCTGTAGCAGTTATGGGTTTTGTGTGTTCAGGTTGCTAGCCCATGGCCAGTATACATTATACATATATATATATATATATATATATATATATATATATATATATATATATATATATGTATATATGTGTGTGTGTGTGTGTGTGTGTGTGTGTGTGTGTGTGTGTGTGTGTGTGTGTGTGTGTGTGTGTGTATATATATATATATATATATATATATATATATATATATATATATACATATATATATATATATATATATATATATATATATATATATATATATATATACAGAGAAAAAGAGAGTACCATAAGAAGAGTCTTATCAATATTTTCAGCTAAAAGTATGCAATTATTTATGGCATGAGCATTACCCTACCAATGATGCCCTGATTCTGTCCAAATACCTAACTAACCCTTAGTGCTATGTGTTCTGTAATCAGTCAGAAGAGTCCTGGAGACAGTGAACACCCCTACCTTGTACCCTTGTGTATTTCTCTTTTATTAGATGCCACCATTGATGATGCAATCATGCCAAGTATTTCATGATAATTTGACAGACAGACAATATCATGAAGATACTTTCCCCATTGTGTGACCATGGAGTTAATATATATATATGTATACTGGGTCTCTCCATACATGTTGCCCTGCAGCAGTAGTATAGAGGGTTAAATCCTGACTATGGGTCTAACTAGCAGCCTGATACTTGATGTCACAGAGTGGGAGGACATCAGGACAGGCATGTCCATTTTGGGGTGAGATGCATGTGCTCTGGACACATTTACACTGTGATTTCCCTGCTATAAATGGGGGAAACAAAAGTACATGTGTTGCCTGTATATGAGAAGTGCAGTCTCACCAATGATAACACCTTGTAGAAGTGAGGGTTCAGCAGCACTGATGGCCATTGCACAGCCGACACGAGGGGTGAACTCATTAGACCCATTATAGAGTACAATGCTCCTTTTGGTATGTACATCACAAGACATCCACAACAACTGGAAAGGCCTCAGAAATACCTCATAAAGAGGATTACCGGCCTCAAACAGATGCCCTATGCAGACCGTTTCAAAAAGCTCCAGCTTTACTCTGTCGCATATCGCCTACTCAGAGGTGATCTCTGCCTAACTTACAAAGCTATGTCAAACCCAGAGCTGCTGGACATGCTCCACATAAAGAAATCTCAATCACTCCGAGCTACACGCTCTAGGGACCTGAACCTTGTCACCACAATAAACAGAACATGCTGGAGGGATAGATTCCTGTCTCAGAGACTTCCCATACTCTGTAACAAACTACTTATCTATATCAAACAAAGCTCCTCATTAGCACTCTTCAAGAAAAATCTTGATGATTGGATGGCAGATAGGAAATTCACCCAGGGGATCACTTCTGTGGCTCTGCTTGACAGGGGCACAGGTAAATAATTTTCTTGGGTGGCAAAAGCCAGGGTACTGTTTGGCTAGGCTTATATAGGCCCTAGGGCCAGTAGCCTAGTACCTGCCTATGAACCTATGAACCTATGAATGTAGGAGAAAACCACTCCTCAATAGCAGTATGGCACTGCACCAGGTGCCTTAATCTCCGCATTAGCTTAAAACAAGATGGGATGGACTTAGTCCTGGGAAGGCTACATTTTTATTTTTCATTTATTTAGACATTTGTTAACCGGGTATGTTCGACTGAGCCTGAGCTCATTTTCAGCAGACACCAGGGGTGAAAAGCTCCATACAGAACACTTGTAAAAGCAAATAATAATAGTTGCTACAAAAAGCTTTAAATACATGGCAAAAAATTTTAAATACATGGCAAATACATCAAAATTGGCTTTTATAGGGCTGATGAATAGGGAGAGGCCCTGAGAGTAGTTGATAGTCACCTACAGGAGCCAACAATATGAAAAAAAGCTTATGCTATGATTCACTGACCTTGGTGTTCAGTGACATTTTTTAAAACAGCTTTATTGAAATAAATATTGTCAAATAAACATAAACTAGAGATATGTACATTTTTCAAAATGAGTGGCATAAAATGAGACAATTAAACAAAGATTTTAAACTATATACAATGACATTCTCCACAAGAATCAAATATTAATAAACAAGTGCATTAAAATATGAAGATTATAAAATAATTTGCATTACTTGTTCAATAAATCATATACTTTTTCCCACATATTAGCTGAATTAGTATTCCTAGAAGATCTTGCAGTATTGGTCAAAATTTCTAAGTTACAGACTTCAAGAAGTACATTTTTGAATTCAATTATTGATAAGTATGAGACTTCCAATTTTTTGTAATGATTTTTCTGGCAATGGTTAGAATTGACCAAATCAGAGGATGATTAGATTCTCTGATACAATTAGGAACAGGTGTGTTAAACATAACTAGTGATTTAGAACGATAAAATTATCTGTAAAAATAGCTTGTAGAAAGGAATTATCATCTGTCCAAAATGTATTTAATTCTATACAATCAAACATAGTGTGTGCCCAGTCTGCATTAACATTGTTACATCTCCAACAATTGGTATCTTTTTTATTAGTTTTACTTAAAGAAAATGGTGTAATAAAAAACCTATGCAAATACCTCCATGTAAACATTTTCCAATTAAGTGATGAAGTGGTTACACTTGCTGACTGTAAGATATTTATTTTGTCAGAATCTGTACGGGGATAATTATTAATTGAAGTAAAATAGTTCCAATAACGTTCTGAAGGGTTATCTAAATCAAATTTGATTGCTTTATATAAATGAGATAAAATATTTTTAGATGTAGAATTATGTTGTAAAGCTATTAACATAAATTGAAATAATTTAGGTATTGTATTTTTTGTTGATAAAGACATAGAATCCATTTTGTTTAGAACATATTTCCTAGCTTCCTATAAATCTAACCAAGAGAAAGAATTGTATTCATATTGATTTTTTAATATGTTTATAGTTTTCAGGTCATTTTTAGTCATCAATTGAAACCAGAATACTAGGCTTCTCTGTTGAAAAGAAAGCATTTTATTATAATCAGATGAAAAGATGACACCTTGTGTAAAAGCTATAGGAAAAAGAATATATATCCACTCTTTATAAATATTGAATTTATAAATATAATTTCTAAAGGATTTCAGAAGAAGAATTATGTAATTGGAGTTAAATGTTTGAGAGGAGTAAGATAAGAAATATTCTTTTAGAACCCAAATAAAGGAGTTACTTAGTATAGTTAACTTCTGAAGTTTGTTGTTATTTATAGAATTACTAATTAAGATTTCTAGGGTATTTTTCCAGTTTGCCGTATAATAATTTTCTATACGTTGGTAAATAGCTTTGGCCATTGAGGAAACAGAATAGATTTCCAAATTAGGCATTGCTTTACCACCTTTTTCCCAGTTTTTCATATGAGTAGATAGAGCTATCATGGGTTTAAACAGGGACCATAACAATTTGTGTATCAAGGAATTACATTTTTTAATAATCTGATTAGGAGGAGATAATGAGATGGGTTTTATAATATATAAAATTTTAGTAACAAAATCATCTTTATTATTAAAAGTTTTTCAGCCATGGAGAAATTAATTTTATTCCATTTTTTAATAAGATTTTCTATTGCCAATAAACTCTTATTATAGTTTATTTTAATATCTTTTATGTTTTTTGTAATTATAATAACTAAAGTAGTTCATCAGATTTTGGCAGATATTTACTATAAGCCGCTTGTATTTCAAAATTTTTATGACCAATTAATAAGATTTGAGTTTTATCATCACTGAATACTAAACCAGATTTCTTTTGAAAAAGTTCAATATTACTAAAGAGAGCATGAATAGATGAATCAATATCACCAAGAGTAATAAGAATGTCATCTGCGAACATTTGTATTTCGGAAGATTTATTGGAATTTAATTTAAATCCTTGAATATTTTCATTATCTCTTATCAAACTGGCCCATGGTTCCATAATAAGGGTAAATAATAAGGGAGATAAGGGGCAACCCTGCTTTGTTCCTTTAATAATAGGGATTTTTTTGGGAAATATTAGTACCTATTTTAATATATAACTATCCTGATATAATTGAGTGATTAAATTTATAAAGCTGTTTGAAAAGTTTAATTCTTCCAGTAGTATAAATAGTTCCAATTAACAGAATCAAATGCACAATTTATATCTAAACTAATTAGTGTTAGATTATTATTTAAATATTTGACTGATTCTATTAGCATTAATGTTCTTTTAATATTATCATAAGTATTTCTATTAATTATGAATCCCGTTTGGTCATCTTCAACTAAGATTGGTACAAATTTTTTTAGTCTATCTGCAAATATTGACATAAGCATTTTATAATGAATATTTAGCAAATAAATAGGTCTATAGGATGAACACTTAACTGGATCTTTGTTAGGTTTAAGAACAGGAGAAATAAAAGTATACTTCCAAGAGGGGGGAATTAAATTATTATTTTGGGATAAATTCTATACTTTATGAAGTAATTTTATAGCATCAGTTGGTAAAATTGTATATATTTCTGGGATGATTCCGTCATTTCCTGGGGCTTTATTTAATTTAAAATTTTTAATCTGGGTTTGAATGTCTTTAAAGGAAATAGGTTTAATTATAGAATTAGCTTGTTCATTTGTTAGTCTTTTTTAAATAAATCTATTAATACATTTTTTAATTTCTTGATTAGAATCTATTTTTGATTGTTTATTAATATTAATAAAAAATTCTCTGAATTCAGCTAGAATGTTTTTCATGTCTGAAACCATCTTTTTCTTTCTAGGGGAAAAATTTCATTTATATGATTCATTTTATTTAATCTTTTGGTTTTGTTAGCTAATAAATTTAATGATTTTGGATTTGTGTAAAATTTTAAAAAATTATATTTCTCTAATATAATCATGTTTTTATGGTTTAGGGTTTCAATATATTTATTATTCAAATAATTTATTTCATTTTTCTTATCTTTATTATTTAGATCTGACTCTTGATTATGTTTCAATGAATCTAATTTAAGTTGCATCTCTAATAACGGTTTATCCCAACTTTTTCTTTTTATACGATACCAGTTAATAATTCTCCCATATAAAAAAAGCTTTTAGGGCATCCCACATAAACATTTCTGAGGAGTTATTATTATTTATAAAAACACAGATGAGACTCACCACAGCATAAGTATGAATTGAATCCTTTAATAGCTGCATTTAAAAGTAAGTGCTTTCACGTCCAAATAACACTTCTTCAGACTTTAATAACTACATAAAAGCACATCCATTTAAATAGTACTGCCTATAAATTTAACTCAATCACATTAAATCCATTTCCTAATTAACTAAACTAATTAAAACATTTAAAGGCATATACACTTCGGAACCAAACAAATAACATAAAAAAATTCCTGTGTATTCGTATACATATGTCTGAGAAAATAATATATATACAATATATATATAAAGAAATAACTAAAAACAAAAAAGTCTTAGTGAAACACTAGATCCAGTATGAAAAATCATAAATAAAACATTAATATAAAAAGTCATAAATAAAACATTTACACTTTAAAATCAATGTGAATAGGGGCGTGCTGCTAGGAAAGGGTTCAGAGTCACCTTTTCATTTAATCCATGCCCCCTGTGAATCTGGAGTTTTAATGTCCACCTATTTTCACTTTCCTCAGTATGGTTCCTAATGTCACCTAGTCTGTCAGTTTTATTTATTAACTCTAAAATGTTAAATTTAAACTTGTGTAATGTTCCTACATCTAAAACATGTCTGGCTAGTGCATTGCGGTCATCCTCCCTATTATTATTTAGTTCTATAAAATTTTGTGTCTCCAAAGTTAAGAATTCTTCAAAATCTTTCAGTTTTATGATATAAGCAGGTATTCTTATCTGTGTATTGTAATTTGAATTAACTGAAATTTCAAATATTATTGAATTATGGTCTGATATTGGGCAAGAAATAACCTTGGTGTTGATCAGAGAGCCTAAGTCATTAGAAAATAAGCCTCTATCTATTTTTGAATAGATGTTATGTCTATGAGAGAAAAAATATAGTTTAAAGAATCAGAATCTGCAAAATAATTAATATCTTTCAGATGATATGATTCTAGAAAATCTTTTAACGATTTGGCTGAAGCTGTAATCCTTCTTTTATTTAAATGTGTTGATTCTTTATTATCCAAAATACATTTAAAATCCCCCACTATTATTAAGGACCCCTTAGAATGTTGTACTATTGAGATCCAGATGTTGTTTTACTGTATTGATACCTATTCCTGGTATCCAGTATAAATTCACTAAAGTATAAATTTTCTTATTAAATTTAACCATGACAAGACAAAGCATTCCTTTATTATCTTTATATGTATTGGTAATCTTTGGGCAAGGTAAAGTATTATTCCACAGAATTGCTACCCCTCGTTTCTTCTGAAGATGTTCTGATCCAATTAATGTTGAATAAGATTTAGTATCTAATCTAAACATATCTTCTGATTTCAAATGAGTTTCTTGTAAGGAAATGAATTGGGAATTGTGTAATTTAAGATATTTGAATAAACTTCCCCTCTTATTTATTTATTTATTCCAGTTTGATGCTATTTAATCCGTTAACATTAATAGAAATACTCTTTACTGAAGTCATAAGAAGTAAAATTTGTGAAAAGAGTGTATTTTGATGAAAAAACATATCAAATAGTTAAATATTAAAGGAATACGAAGAAAAAGTTTAGATTGATTACATAGTAATAGATATGAAAAATATGAGTGTATTACTATAGTATTAATTTGTGTTGTAAAGAATGTAAAAAAAACTGTAACAAACTTTTATAACATAAACTAGTAACATCAAAACCTCCCATAACCTTCCTGGAGTATAATACTCCTAATCCAAGTGACATATAATCACTCAGATTAACACCTCGTCAAGTAACAACCTCTGATCAGCATCTGTCTAAGAGAAAATTTCCTGATCATGGTAAATCAATCTTAGCTTCTATAGAAAATCAAAATATCTAATAATTTTAAATTAATAACAAAGACATTATGCAAAAGACATATATGATACAGTATTTAAAGGAAATCATTTTGTAGTATAGTATTAATTCATTCCTATTAACATAAAATAATACTCCTGTTTCAATAACCTTTAAATGAAGAAAACTTGTAACTCCAAAAAGATTTTATACATATATCAAACTTCATTATTCTATTATGTAGTTACTATTTATCCATGAAAAAATGACATTGACTATCTAGAAGTTAATTTAAGTTCTATTAGTCTCACTATGAATCTAGATATTGAAGACAAATAACCATAACATATAGTTGATATAATTGCAAATAACAAAAATAGTAAAGCAATTTATAAAAATATTTTTTCATATATAAGTAAGGAATTGATACATTATATATAACTAAATCATAAAAAACAAGTAAATTAATATAATAAAACTCTCATATTTTCTTAATATGATATTCTAAAGAAATAAAAGAAGTTATAATTAATGATCTACTAGTGAAGTTATGGATTATTCTCATTTGTAATAACTTGAATTTATTTACTTTAATTGTATTTATGCATTAATAAAGTATTGTAATAATAAGTGAGGTGTTAATAAAAATTATTTCTAATTGTTCAAAATATAAGGAATATATTAGTTTTCATCTATAACATAAATATTTTATTGACATTGTTGCTTAGACCATTTCAAACCACCAATTCAATGTGCTTATTCTTTTCTTTATTTATTTTAGTCACAGAATATTGTCTAGATTTTGAATTTATAATCACCATCATTCTATTTAACTATGCTCATCCAGACCCTAGTAATGTTATGAAACCTATTAAGTTGCTGTGAGAAAGTATTATTTTGCTGCTTATTAAAATAATTAAACAGACAATTAAATATGTATGCAAACCAGTCACAATAATTGGCAGTTACACATCATCACACCCACAGTTCCTACTTCAGAAGTATCTCATTTCAAATCCATTCATTTGTCAACAAAAAATACTGAAACTATCTAGGTAAGAGTGTTTCATTAAGCTAATATTTTTCTGGGACCAGGAGAATTTCTGCTCATATTATATTTGTAATGGTCTTCAAAATAGTTGTGTGTTTTAATGTTGGTGTCTAATTACAAATTTTCCCACGTGAATTTCTTTCCATCACTACAGCAAAGAACCTTAGTCTGTACTACTTAGAGAATAAACAAATTGCACATATCTTCAGAGTAATAATGGCATGACCACTAAGCTGTATTTTTATTGGAAATTGTATTGAATGTGGCACAGAATTGCAGCTCCTGTGTTTGCATATATAAAAATCACTTCAATATGCCTCCTAAAAATTGTGCCTTTTCAAATGATCAGACTGTAACATTATTTGTGACATTTTCAAAGTAAGGACTACCACCAACCTATGTAAGGAAGTCTGAATGATGCTATACCTTTTCGGTACCCCTCCGTTAAACCCCCACCACTCAGCAGCTCCATCTGTGTAAGCAATGAAATGTCAGCCAGAATGCAAGGAGTCAAAACTGGGAGGCAGCACAAGAACTGAGAAAAGTGTCTGGATTTTTTCAGCTGAAAAGCACTGCAAACAGTTTGAAGCAAACTATTATCTAGTCTTTCCTGTGAGTCAGTCAAGAAACCCACGCAACCCCATCAAAATGATTGGAGACATACTGCAGGTAAGCAATTTAGAATGTTGCAGAAAGGAGAATGGGATGTGGAAATCCATTAAACTGTAGTGCCACTGAGACACTCACCACTATTCTTCAATAATAAAGTCCATTAGAATGGAAAACACCAACCTGGGAAGCAGGTGAGTGCAGTCCTCAAAACAGAACTGTGCCAGTACAAAAAGACCTCCTGCACATGGGCTCCACAGCCCTTCCATTGATCAGAAAAGGAGCAAAAGAGTGAGTGTGCTGTCCAGACCTGCCTCAATTACATTTAAGGCTATCACACAGTCTGTGAAGCAAAGTACTTTCCCCGTGTACAGTTATTCTATAGAGCCATGGCCTGCACATGTGAAGCGCAACAAATGTCCTCAAATGCTCAAGCAAGAAATGCGTCCAAATGCCTTTCAATATATACCCTTCATACATCTGTGCTGCACCTCCACCTCCACACACACCACATGGATCATGAAAAAACAAGCATGGCTGAGTCACCTACGGCAATTGGCAGCATTCTGAAAAAGGGAGAACAACTCCAAAAACCCTGACCAGACCCCTGCTTCCAACCCACCCCTTCCAATTTAAGCATTCTATTTTTTTTTTTTTTTTTATTAATATGTGACACAACAGCACTACTCTCCCCAAGATTATAAAGTAAACTCCTTTAGAGGTATAGTGTTTACAAAATTCTAATGCATTTAAATTGCCTTACACCCTCCTGTGTCCCCACTTCTTTGGTTACGTATAAATATGTAAATAACTCTCCTCCAATTTTGAAATCCGCAGCAGTACCCAAAGTCGAGTGGTTTCAATATATGTATAGCCAAGTTATTTATAGTTTTGTGTCACATTTTAGCTCTGAAGCTTAATCCTATTTTTTGAGTTGAGAAGTAAAGTCATATTATGCACAAGTTGCAAAAAGCAGACCAACACGAAGCAGTGCCTCTGACACTTTATTTCTGGTATAGGGATTTATGGTTTCCATGGCAACAATCTAGATGTAACTCAAGGGAGAAAGTCCATATTAAGACACTGATTATAAAGTAGGTCTCGAGCTGAAGCTGAATAACTGTAGACTTTCAAAATTTCAGTGGGAAAAAATGAGTAGGAGGCACTTTTTAAAGCAACTTGAGCCACTGAAGTCGTTCGCAGGTGTTGAAACAATGGTTTCTGAATGTACAACAATCACAGAAGCCACTGTGCAGGTCACAAACCATTCCAAACCGCCTGTCTAAACCAGAGGCTAACACTGTGAAACACAATACACCCCAGTTTCAACCACGGAGAAACAGAGCAACACAACAGCACATCAACAAAAGACACATATCAGCCAAAATTAAATAAAAAAAAAAAAAAGCAAACATTCAAAAAGGAAAGGGAAGCAACAGCAGCAACAACATTAACCCCATATGACCAAACAACTCTGTACATTTCCAACAGCAACTTTTGAGCCCACCACATTCCCGGACATTACCAACAGTAACCCCATAACACAAAATCAGTCTGGACATCGTCTTTATCCACATATCATGTTTTATATTAGCTCCGGACACTACGAACAACAAAATTTATGTTAAGAATAGCTCTGGATGCCCATAAGAGAAAGCATATGCAAAAAAATTACTTTATATATATACACTAAAATCATTTCTATAGAAACTTCTGAAGACAATATAAACTGTCTCTATCAATACAATACTAAACTAAATATAAGTACCAAATCATTGAGACATGTTATTAAAGAAGATACTTATCCAAATAAAGTTGCAACCTATAAATATAACTGTACTTCAATACAAATGGCAACAAATAGACTACAATAATAACTCAATTTAAACAGTAACCAATACCTATCAAAAATAAGAAACAACTACATTTTTGCACAATAAGCATAAAAAAACCCAATAAAGACTATCACTAAAAATATTCTAAACAGTGGTAAAATCTTACCTGTTCCAGTTATCAATTTCCCCAACTTATGGGTCATTAGTGTGTTTAGAACAAACAAACTGGACTTCCATTGTAGAAGCAACTAAGAGCAGTTTTTTTTATTTTCTTAGCTTCTTCTTATGCTCATGGGTTTTCCAAGTCTCATTTTCAGTTAATCTCTTCAAGTTAGCATTGGCCCAATCCATTTATTCTATTTTGTCCAAAAGATTGTTAGATTTAACAAAAATAAGAGCACTGTCCAGATCTTCAAATAATTTAGATGTATCCTGGTAAAATATTTTAAGCCTTGCAGAAAACAACAGGTGAGATTTTATTTGATTTTTTTTAAGTTCTCTTATCAAAGGTAAGAAAATTTCTTTTTGCAATTACCACAGGAGAATAGTCATTATCAAAACAAACTAAATTATCTTTTATTTTAATTGGAGATTTTGCCCATGCTATCTTTAAGACAATTTCCATATCATGTGAGGAAAGGCATTTTACAATCACAGATCTTGCATAATTACTTTTTTATTTTTTGATGAAACCAAAGATCTGTGTGCTCTCTCAATATCATATGAAAGAGCCTCAGGTAATTCTAGTATTTCAGGTATCCATGGAGACAAGAACTTTTCCATACTATCTCCTTCTATTTTTTCTGGCAGGCCAATGATTTTAATATTATTACGATGTGACCTGTTTTCTAGATCATCTATTTTAGACAAAAGGTGAGTATTTTGCTTTAAAAGGAATTCAATATTATGTTCACCTTCCTGGAGCCTAGAATCCATATCATTTAGGGCTGTTTCCATATCTGAAATTTGTTCTTTCTGTTGTTTTAAATCTTCATGTATAATGTTCATTTGTTTAGTACAACTCTCCTTAAAACTATCCAGTTTCAGGTCCATTTTATCTATTTTACTAGTTAGTTCTTGAATGTTAAGTAACAAAGATTGTAATTCCTTTTTGAAAGTTGTATCCTGGGTGAGAAGATTTGTTGAAGCTCATCTTGTTGACTGGAGTAGTTCAGAAGATCTCTGATGTTTTTTGACAGGAAAAAATAAAATAATCAAAAAGATTTTTTATACTATCCTTGTATAAAGTATAAAGTATCCTATTATAAAAAATATATCCAGATTTTTGATATATATATTTTAAAAATCCTGTCAGAGAAAATTGGAATAGACAGAGCTGAAGAGAAGTGCTGTTACTCTGTGTGCATCTTGGCCACGCCCCAGTGACATTTTTCATGGCATTGCTCATTGGATATTGAAACATAACTTTTAGCCTAGTAAGCATATATATTTAATAAAATAATCTCCTAACCTTCTATTAGACACAAGATAAGAATTCATAGTCAACAGAATAAAAGCATTATAATATAGTAATGTAATACACCTACATGTTTAGTTCCAGTCAAGTATGACTTTACAAATTTTAAGTACGTAAAACTAAGTAAATCCACAAACACTGCATGTGAACAAAAAGAACAGCAACCAAAGAAACAGTCCACTGATTATTTATTAAAAACTGGTACACATGAAGCACTTTTCGTTCAGTTCAGTAACTAACCAACAAAGCACCCCACTAAATTCTTCTATTCTCTTATTACCTAGTTAAACTTTTCAACTTCAAATAACATAGTAATGAGCAAGTTTCATTTAAGCCTGGGTGTTGGTAGGCATTTACTTGAAATTTCTTTTGGAAAGATCTACACTTAGTACAATAAGGAATCCTGGAATGTACAAGTGTGAGATGTGTAACCTATGTAAATTTGTGGAGACAGGTCAAAAGTTCCACATTAAAAATATCTCCTATTCTTCTTGGAAAAAATGTAATTGCAATTCAAAATGATAAGAATACTTGGTTCAATGCCAATTGTGCCCTGCCTTCTATATTGGGAAAACCGACCGGAAATTTAGGGAACATGTCTATGAGCACATTTATTGTATCAACAAAAGTAAATCAGAAAATGCTTTAGCTAGACACATAGTATGTTTTCCCACACATCAGTTTAAATTCAGAGTTATTGACCAGTAACATTAGACACAAGAGGCGGCCCTGGCTCTATTTTACTAGAAAAACTAGAATTGCTATGGAAACTCCGTGTAAATGCCTGCCAACACCCAGGCTTAAATGAAACTTGCTCAGTACTATGTTATTTGAAGTTAAAAAGTTAACTAGATAATAATAAGAATTTAGTGGGGTGCTTTGTTGGTTAGGACGGTTTAATGAGCTTAAGTAAGAAGAGGAATTTATTCTCATCTGTATTATTCTAAGATGGTGTTTTGATCAACACATGCTGCTAAAAATGTGAAAACTCTTATAATACTTCTTGAAATGTTGTTTCATCAACTTATAGGAAGTAAGCAAAGAGTTAATGGCTTTTAAACAGCAATTAATTACGTATGTTAAATTTTGAACACATGACCCAGCAAAAAGTGTTTTCAAACAGTTTCATTTGTAGTTATTTTATCTGAGGAAGTTCATGTTACTGAACTGAATGAAAAGTGCTTCATGTGCACCAGTTTTTAATAAATAATCAGCATGACTTTACAAATTTTGACAGTACCAACCAATTATTCATGCCAAATCTGTCCTGTAAATCCCACTCTTTCCTGAATGAGTAAGTCAGGGGAAAATCTTTTCTGGCCTTTCTTCAGACACTTAGCTAAAACTTTAGCACCTAGGTTTAATAATAATAATAATAATAAAGGTCTAGTTTCTGATGGGTTTGTCTTGTTATTCTTCACTTTCCGTAATGCTGCTATTCTGGCATGTCCCATACAGTCAGGCAAAAATAGTATACTCTCGTTTTAAATTTAAAAATATGTTAATGTTTTAGTTAGTTTGTATCCTTCTTATTTGTAGACTTTTTACGGAAATCCATCTGAAGTTGGTGCTTTGCCACATTTTAATGTATATTGCTTGCGTCACTCCCTAGTATGTAATAAGTACATATACTTTACTCTTATTTTCTTCATTCAGATTTGTTCCCTGCATCTTATACTTAAACATTTGCCTGATATAATTTTTGGTCTTGATTCTTATAGTGATATAAAGCTGTTTAAAAGTTGCTTAATCTCATCTTGGAATGTGCATTTCTCCTCAGTCTGCTTGATATACTGATCTCTCTTTTTTCGTTAAAACCTCAGATGATGTACTTAACATTTAATTTTGCCCCTGTACCCTTCAACAGTCACTCATACTTACACATTCCACTTTGCTGAGTGATTACAACTTGAAATAATATACATTGCTGTATGTTTATTTTTCTGACAGTAGCTTACTTTGTAGTTTCTGTAGTCTAGCATTCTTTACTGCAGACAAATCCTATCTAGAAAGTGTATTATTTCCTTCTTCTGTTATAAAGTGAACCCACGGGACTGACTTGTCCCCATCTCACAATATTCCTATTTCCTCTCACACAATGTATAAATAGTTAAGTTGTATTTGGTTACTTTGTTTTAAATCTGAAGAAGCCCTATTTTTCATTTTTATTGTTTATTAAAGTGTTTTAGCCTGTTGTGTCGACTGGTTGCATTTTTTATACGCCTTTATTATATGTGAACCAATCTTATCCATTTGCTCAGGATTTTTGTTTATCTTTTAATATTGTACTCTGTTCAGCTGTTTGTGTACTCTGTGTGCTGTTAATGACCACATCCATCATCCATTTACAGTAGTACATGGACGAAAAAACATCTATACCAAATTTTGAAATCTTTAGCCTGAACTAAATATTTTGTAATTGATCGAAATAAGTCAAGTATGCTTCCCTGATTCTCTTTTTTTCTGGAAAAAAATGAATACAGTGAACCTAGTGATATATTTATCCTGTTGTTTCCAAACCTCTACTAATCTTAGCTTTACATTTCCTCTTTTTCATTAACTTTTAAATAATACTCCTTTTCCCCAGAAAGCCTTTTAAATATCTTCTTAGGGAGTGTATACAACCCTGTGAGACAGTTCCCCCCCCATTGTGTGAAAGAATCCTTGGAAAGGCTAAGAGTGTCATCATTCAGTTCATTAGTATTTCATATAGATGCTATCACTCTGCCTAGCTAACCTTGCCAAATCATATACCCTTCTTGTGAATTAATCTTTGTCTCTTAGAAATATCTACATCTGTGAAAGAGTAAAACTATGCACTTTTTTGTGCTCCCTGCCTTTAGATCCATAATTATTTATGGAAATGCCCTTTGATTCAGTTCATATGCATCTTTAATTTTCAGTTTGATTTGTTTTAACAGTACTACTTCTGCCCACGTTTTTTATCTTTCTAACATTATTTTATATTTTATTATAAGTAAGCATCCTCCAGCATTCCATAGAACAAACCTAAGTGCTGGCTCCTGCTTTTTCTGGATGTGCTAGTTTTACAGAGATTTTTATCAGCAAACCTTGGTCCCCCTTCCTGCCTAGTCCCCAGTTTATACTTAGAACCCTCTCCCCAGGCTAGAGATTTAACTCCTTGTGCATGGGTTGTCCTACACCAAGATCAAGGAAGATCAGTAAACTAAAAGTACAGATACAGCAACAAAATTCTCCCCTTCCTCATTGACAACGTATGCAAAACAGTAATTTGCCTCTGTCTTTCCTCTGATGGGTACCATATAGCAAAGACGTCCAATATCCCTTCAAAATATAAATAACTGGGAATACTGCAGGAAAGGTAAATTCTTACATTAATCAATGGAACCAAACATTAAGAGCCCTTTCTAATATAACTCTTAACTTCATCTTCCATTATTCTGTTTATTAATAGATTGGTTATCTTAATGCATAACACTTGCATTTGAACTCAGAACTGAAGAGGAGAAAGCAAGCATGGGGTTCACAAAGTATCTTGCATTAAATAACATTGATCTCCCCCTTCCCATTTAACAGACATGATTGATTGATTGACAATTCATTATTCATTGATGACTTAGCATGCATATATTGAAATCTAATATCTTATAATCCATACCATACTTCTTTGAATAATAGAAAAAATACAATACCCTGCATTTCTCATTCATATTATCATATTATGTAATGCTCAAACTGTAATGTATTTAACATCATAAAAAATACAATATTGTAGGATACCCACCAACAGACTTTGGCTTGTGCATGCAATCAATATTCTGCTAGATACTCCATGCTTTCATTCAAAGGAAAATACAGCTGAATTGTATACTGCATTCATTCTTCATGCAGACTGAACTAATCAATATGCAATAATTTTGTTACATTATACTTATCTGAGACATAGGAGTGAGTCCCCATAAACAGTCACAGAACTGTAGAGTACTTCTGTTCTGTTAAAATTACAGAACCATTAACCCATAAGCATTACATACATTAACCCCGACTTCAGTGCTTGGAAGACTTTTCTCCTTCTGCAGATCTCTTGAAAACAAGAATATACCATTGCACCTTTTCTGTTTTTCCATAGGTAAACACTATGAATGCTCTGATGGGTAAAAAAACTATCAGTTATTCCGTATCTCTGCATGTTGGTGATCACTCCTCCCCCCAGAAATTAACTCATTCTTCACTGTTCACATCACAAATGCAGTAGGGTGAATGCTCTGATGGGTAAAAAAACTATCAGTTATTCCGTATCTCTGCATGTTGGTGATCACTCCTCCCCCCAGAAATGAACTCATTCTTCACTGTTCACATCACAAATGCAGTAGGCCCATTAAGCTGTGAGACAAAGGGAAAAATGTCATGTTACTTTATGAAAATATATAAAGGAGTGTTGTCTACAAGTCATGATCTCATACAATTATTACATTAACAGTTTGCATACAAAACACAATTATCTGTCTCTTGTATTAAACCAGAACCCCACACTCTTGGATATCCACTTTAAAATGAATAAACCTATATTTTCTTCAGTCAAACAGTTGGACATTTACAGGACAGAGTTGATAAACAAGTTAAGTCTTGCCCCTCATACCCTCCTTCAGGGATGTTCTTCAGACTTTAATACTATTCCTTATCATGAATTACATTGTCCAGATGATGTTTCCCATTCAGCTTGTGTGGGTTGTTGGAAATGGTGCTGAAGAATTTTGTCTGTAGTCTAGCCATTGATGTCCACAATAGGAAAAGTAATATTCATCTTGATTGTCTCTCTGACACCCACTTACATGAAATAATTTTGACAAGTTTTTTTTTATCCTGTACATTTGCTGCTGCTATGGAATACAACTACACAGGTTCATAGGTGTATACTAGGCTAATGGCCCTGGGGCCTTTACAAGCCTAGCCCATAGAAGTGCCCTGGCATTGTGCCGCCCATTGTTAGTTCTCAGTGCCTCTATCAAGTAGAGCCACTGGAGTGATCCCCGGGGTGAACTTTCTATTTCCAATCCACTCATCAAGATTTCTCTTGAAGAGGGCTAGTGAGGTGCTCTGCTTGATATGTATGGAAAGTCTATTCCATAGCATGGGTAGTCTCTGGGTTATGAACCTGTCCCTCCAGCATGTTCTGTTGATTGTGGTAATGAGTTTGAGGTTTCTGGAGCATGTGGTGCAGAGGGATTGGGATTTCTTTAGATGTAGCATTTCTGCCTCTTAAAATAACTTGCCTGTCTTGGTACTCGAACCGTGAATGTCTGCATGTAAAGCAGGGACTCTAGCATCTCATTAGCATTCAGACCCTTAGGTTAGATAGCTGGTTTGTCCACTGCATATAATACAGATGTGACCTGCTTTAGTCTGGCTCCTTCTCTGAAAGTTTCTGCAAAGTTTCTATCATTTGCTCTTGGAATTACTGTTGTTTTATTTCAACCAGTAAAGGATCTGATCTGAGTCTTTTCCATTCTAACTTAGGACTAATATATTCTTCATATTTCCATTTTTTTTACTTTTACTTGCCAATAAATGATATACTCCAACCCCTGCACATTAAGTAGTCTCATTTTTCAAGTCCCTTTTTTGTAAAATGTCTGTGCATTGAAATGAAACACTTTATACCAGACTGTAATTATTAATGTTGCATGGTAGACTATATGAACAGAAAGCCTTCACAATGAATTGCCTTTTCGACGAGCCTGTATCTTTTCTCCATTGAGAAGTAATATGGAATAGTTGTCCATGAATTTCTAAGTATATTATTTCCATAGAGTTCCCTTTCCTTCTTGAATATGTTCACACTGAGATAATTTAAGCCTTCACTATGTCTGCAAAATATCACTGGTACCTTTTCCTTATAACACACATGCAGCAGTGTATGATTCACATTCCAGTATCCACAGCGAAATACTACTCACAAAACCTTTCTATTACTTCTGCCTCATAGTGCCAATAGTAACTGGCTTGTTATGTGTCCAAGTCATGGATGTCAAGAAATTCACCTTGAAAGTGAAGCTCAAGAAGTAACTCTCGGTATCCATGTCGAGAACACATAATAAAGGGTTATGATCAGAGACCTGTCATAATTCTTTGCAGTGCATGGAACTTTATCTGCTCCTTTTTTATTGCTGTCATGTCTCACCTAAAAGTTTTGATTTTATTGTAGAAATCTGAATTTTTGTCAGTCAATAACGCCAAGCTTCTTACTTCCAAAACCATGTAAGGGGTCAAAATTTCTGAAGGTGAAAAAAATTGAGATACAGAGAGACAGAAAGAAAGAGATGATCTGCCTATCCTGCACTGTACTGATGTGCTGTACAAGATGTAGACACACATGCGCAGCACATCAGCATGCAGACCACGGAACAAAAGACCACTAAACAGCTGTTATACAAGGAGATTAAGGAAGGTAAGCAATTTCTTTCTTAAATAATTTCATTGTATAATAGCAATAATCCACTCCTGAGTGTGGGTATCACAGGATTTACCAATGGCTCGCTTTGTTTAATCACTAGAGCTTCACCCTCATAATCAGACCATGCCAACCATGGCTAAATCATGTAATATCCACACCTGGTCATGGATCATTGCTTAATAATATGCTATTGATCCTTGTAGTTGGTGACATAAAATACGATTTTTCAGTATTGTTGAGATACAGTACTACTGTTCTTCCAAATACAATCCCGTTTTTATTTTGATGTGTGATGTTTAAGAATAATTGAGGTAACAGTGTTGAAACTCACTGAAGTAAAAACTGTTGTAGTTTGAAAATGCTATTTTTTCAGAAAGCTTCCTAGAATTCTCCACACTTGTTCTCTTCTATAACATCTGTAAGTCATTGCTGTTAGTATTTCTGGTACAAATGCAATTATAATTATTACCATAGCATTTTTATAGGAAATGGCTCATATTAAACCAGACAGAAACATTTCTGATGGAATTAAAATTATATGTTAACCATAACCCTGTGTTTTGGTCAGGGACCTAAATGCCACTGATATTAAATGGACTGTCTATAATGCACATTGTCATTTCGACAACACGTTCTGGACATATTCAAGGAGTTTGGTTTAGTGCAGCATGTTAATTTCCTGACAAGACATGGTAACATATTAGATGTGGTATTTTCTATGTCTACATTAAGAATAATAAGAATAAGTGAGATTCTTCAGTTAAGGAAATCTAACCACTTAAGTGTCGCATGATGCTCCAAACCAGTGTCCTCAGGCAGGACCTCAAATAGTGTCATTCAGAGAAAATGTTATACTGCCAATGAGTTCATATTGGACAGACTCCAGTCCCTGGTACAGTGGAACATTGCTACATCTCTCCAGAAGGGAAAAATGGTTATCGTTTAAACATTATCCATCTTAGCACTTATAAAAACAAGTATAGCATCATATATATATATATATATATATATATATATATATATATATATATATATATATATATATATATATATATATATATAAAAGATTTAAACTACAAATAGAAAGGTTAATAGAGATGAGAAAACTTTAATAACATCATCCTCAAACTGGGCAAAAATGGAGAGTAAATCAAAATCAGATCCTGGAAGCATTTGCTGAATATTTTGCAACTGACACTGATATTTTAGGTAAAGTCAATATATCACTATATATAACTGCAACTGTTGCCCCACCAGTTGTAATAGAAGAACGGATGACTGAGTCTTGGAATAAAGTAATACAATTTCAGCTGTTGACCATGTAAGTTTTCTTTAGCTACTAAATGCTATTGTCAGTCAGCGATCCACAGATTTTAGCAAACCTTCAATCAAAATAACGGTAGTGTTTTTAAATGTCATTCATTTGTCTGAATCCTTTGTTTTATATTTCCTTGTGTATGCATCACTAAAACTTTTAAGCTTTGTAGTATCTCTTGCATAAATCACTTTTGTATATTTTAACATGGTAGCCATCTGGACCCCTGTAAAAAGTACTTGTTGCTATTCGTAGTAGTTTTGTCATTTCCATCTTAAAATACTTGCACAAAATAATAATATATTCACTAAACTAATATCACATTTAATCAGAAATGTGTGTGTATGTGTGTGTGTGTGTGTGTGTGTGTGTGTGTGTGTGTGTGTGTGTGTGTGTGTGTGTGTGCGCGTGTGCCTGTGTGCGTGTGTTGGTATGGTCTATGCAGTGGAAATGTATCAATTTTAAGTAAATTTTTGTGTACATCAGTATTTGAGGCCTGACAGAAAAGCCAACCATCAGACATTGAAGATGAAGTGTAATACAGACAGTGTACTTCTTACTAGAAAGAAGAGCTGCTTGTGAAGTAATATTGGTAGATAAAGGGGTGAGTAATCCATGTAACAGAATAGTAAGTGCATGTGAGTCTATACTTTCTGAGAGTAGATGGGTTTACAGCAGCAAATTTGGTGTATATATTTTATATTTGCAGCTAATGGTATATATATTACACTAAAGAAATCCTGCAGAAATTGGTGTATTTTTTCATTCATAGTCTTGTCCTATTTTTAATGTACATATAGCAGTCAGTCTTAATTAGTCATGCTTAATCAAAAGACTCTGCACCCCCACCTGCGCAGCAAATTATTGTCAGTAAGTGTTTCTGTTTCCCCCTTCCCATTTTAAATGATCTTAGCTTTCACAATTAACATCTGCAACTCCTGCTATCAGGTAATGGTGAGGATCCATATTTTATCTAAGGCACATGGTCTAGTCTTCCTGTCCAGGATTACTTCTCTGCATTATGCCTGTTAAGTATTGGGATAGACTCTAGCTTCTCTGTTACCTAAAATAGGATAAAGGTAGTATTGGAAAGCAAGTGGCTGCATGAACGATTTAATAATATTTAATTTAATGCCCTCATTATTGCAGGGGCACTAGAAAAAAGAAAGGCTTCTGCATTCTCAGATCAGGTATAAGATTAGGCATTTTATACAGATGTCATGAATTGTCACTATAGCAAAATAATACTTTAATTTGGGTTTCATATGTAGAGTATTTAGCATTTTGGGAAATAGTCACATCAGCATTAGACAAATTATGCAACAGAATTAGTCCTCGGTTATATTTTCTGTTTCCTATCCATAGATCCAAGCTGTGCTTGAATAAGGACAGGGATTTGTTTTGTTTTATGTGGATGGGGAGTCTGTTCCAGAACAGCGGTATCCTGTGTGAGATATACCTGTCTCTCCAAACTGTTCTGTTGATGTTGCAGAAGAGGTTTAGATCCCTAGGCTATGCATTTTGGATGCTATTTGACTTGCTGATGTGCAGTAAATCCATCAGAATTGAGTTGGAGGATGCATTGTATGTCAGATACAGGTCACCTCTTAGCAGTCTGTAGGATACTGAGTATAGTGACAGGGCTTTGAGTCAGTCCATGTAGGACATATTGTTTAGGCCTTGTATCCTTTTAGTAAGGTATCTCTGTGGATGTTCCAGTTGTTGCATCTGTCTGAATACATGCCAAGGGGGCATTATATTCAATAATTGGCCTAATGAGGGCTGAATAAAGGGGTATAATGACATCCCTATATCTAGACACAATGCCATTGTTTATAAGTTGTGCAATATCGGAGGACTTTATTACACAATGAACACATATTGTTCAAAAGTTAAGCCACTATCCACATACGTTTCCAAATCTTGAACAACTGGGTTAGGTCTTAGGGGTGTGTTGTTAATGTGGTAGTTCCCTGGGATAGATGACTTTCCACAGGATACAATAATGCATTTTTTGCATTTAGTTTCAGTCTATGATTTTGGCATGAGTTATTTATTTGAGACAGACCTTCCTATAGGATGGCTAAGTCATTTGGGTTTCAGTGATTGCTCCTATCTTGGATTCATCTGCAGACTTAGTCAGCCAGAGCCGTTTGATATTGGCTTTTACTTCAGAAAAATAAATGCCAAACTGGAGAGTTCCCAGCACAGAATCCGGGGGGCTCCTCTGCTGACTGGTCTTTTTATGGAGGTAACTAAACTTATTTTGATTTCCTGCTTCCTATCAGTGAGCTAGTTGGCAATCCAGCAGGTGACATAAGGGTTTACTCCCAGTTTATTTAGCTTTTCTACTATGCCTGAGTAGGGAATTGTGTCAAAAGCTTTGGCAAATCTAGGTATGCAGTGTGCACCATTTTGCCTTCATCCATTGCTTGGTGACCTTTTCAAAAAATCCACCAGGCTGAGTAAGCATGATCTGCCCTTGATGAATCCATACTGAGATGGGTCCAGTGTTTGGAGGTTCTCTATGTTCTGATTGATTAGTTCCATGATATGGCTTTCCAATGGCTTTGTGTATGAGACTAGTCAGACTTATGGGTCTGTAACTGCCTAGGTCTGTGGAGGGTCCTCGCTTATGCAGGGGGATGACTGTAGTTGTTCTCCATATGCTTGGTACAAGACCAATATGGAGACTGAGACTGAACAGTGTTGTTATGGATGTGGCTAAATCGTACTTCATGCTATTTTACATGCATCCAGGGATATTGTCAGGACCCACTGATACAGTATTTCTAGCTTTTAATTGCACTTTTAGGACTTGATCCTGTCTGACAGCTGTAGGTGAGACAGTTTCAGGTATATCTTGAGGGAGAGATGGAGAGCAAAGAGGGGAAAAGTCAGAGCAAAATTTATTGGTGAGTACATTCACCATATCTTCAGTGTCAGGGTAGATAACATCAGTCACAATCAGCTCAGCTCATTACTGCGTTGTGCTTTTGAAATTACAAATCTAAATACAAATTACTTGTGCTTGTCTTTGGCTTCGGCAGCTATTTCAGCCTCAGACTTGGTTTTGGTGTTTTTTATTAAGCTCCTGAGCTGTTTATATATTTCATTGACAATGGCTCCACCATTCTGGAAACTACTCTTCTTACTTTTGGTCAAAATTAGTTTTCTTTTATTATAAAGTTTGTTAAAATTATGGTTCCACCATGTAGGCTCATTTCTGGGGTTTGCCCTGCACTAGTTCCTATGGGGTACAGCTGCATCTATGCAGCTGTTTACATGCTGTTATTGTGTGGTAGTCTATGTTTATGTGTATTCAGTGGAGTTAACAAGGTTTGGTGAGGAGTTGAAGCTTTTCAGTGTATCACTTTGGGGTAGGTAGTTTGTTTTAAAAGAAATTTCTAAAGGTACTTTAGGTGGAAGGGCTCTCTAATTTCAATTTTATTTTGAAGGAGACTGCCTTATGGTCAGACGTAATAGGTGATGAAGATATGGAAGAGATGGTGCAAGATGCTTCCATGTTAGTAAGGACAAGAGCCAAGATGTCATTCACCCAATGGGTACTCTGACTAATTGTGCAAAGGCATTTGTATTGACAAAGTCCAGGAATCGCTGTGTTTGTGCACTAGTGGTGATGTTGATATCCCAGTCTATAGCTGAATAGTGTAGATCACCTAGGAACACAGTATTGGGTTTAATACTGAGTGATTCTAGTTCCTATAGAAGGGTGTTGTGGCTTTCCTGTGTCATAGAAAGAGTTCTATAGGTAGCTAATATATGGTACAGGACCTTTCTGATGGTTACTTGGACATGAAGAAGCTCTAGTGCATCATGCTGCTTTACAAGCCTTGATGTGAGTCTCTTCTGGAGGTAGACTGATGCACCTCCACCTTTTTCCACCTGGTCTAAACCTATGGAAGGTTCTATAGCCCGCACATCTGGAGTTCACTCTTCTTACACATATTCTTGAAAAGTGCTTATCAATGGTTTTCAAAAAGTGTCTTCCATTAATTCTGAACAGCTTTCCATTGCATGTCTTAAACCAAAATTTATATTGACTACACATGCTGCATGATGACATTTGCACACTTTACTGAATTATTATATTTCTGACATTTTCTGATTATATGTTGGTTTATCTTACAAAAGAGCATTTTTCATTCCAGTAAAGCAATGCAAGAGACAGTTTTGTACCATTGCACTTTCTTCATTAAATACTGAATACTTTGAACAATTATTTCAGCTTCAGCATTAGACTGTGCTTATCTTGGGCTTGATATAAAATGCTGGAATTTATCAGAGAAAAAGGACTTTTTAAATTCTGTCCTTTCAGTTCAAGGACCATTGTCTAACATAACAGCATCAATAATAAAATCCATTGCATGTATGAACTTCCAGTACAGTAATAATACATTGACTTGTAGCATCAAGGATTAACAATTTCCTCAGCTTGCACCATTTTTTGACACTTAGTAAATGTTGTAGACCCTTCTTCCATAGGTCTTCATTCTTGTAAAAATCACAGCTCCTATACCACTAGCACCAACATCAATTGATAATGTGACTTGATCTTTCACATCAAAAAAGCTGACGTGTTCTTGTCATGAAGAACTTAAGCAGTTCAAATTTCTCTTCTTCTTCTTCTATGTCCTAAAGCTAATCTGTTTTCTTTTCAATTGGCTTTATTAATGGCATACTAGTCTATGTGTGACCTAGAATGGCCTTCAGTAAGTACTAGAAAATGTTCAAAAATCTCATGCTTATCTTTTAGTAATGGTAGCTGCACAATAGTTCTGCTCTTCCCAACATTTGGTTTCAGGCTTTATGAATGCAAACCATGAACCATATATCTAAATTCTATTTGCTTTTATTTCATCTAAGCTTCTATTGTTTCATTCTGTCCAGCACAAAATTTGGCTTTACTAATGTTCTTCCTTCATAGTATCCCATACCAGAATATCACTGATGATGCTAACTTTGCTATCAAGCCTTCCAATCACCTAGACTACTGATTTCCAGAACACCTGTAGTGCAGTGGAATGCCAAATGGTAATCTAATAATGCTGCAATTTTCCATTTGTACACATATTGTAACTCTATTAGTCTAATTTAACTCACCAAAGCCATTGATTAACATCTAGCACAGAGAACAACAGTAGTCACAATTCCTTCTATACTATAATGTGGCTAACACTCCCTTACAATTGCTTTTTGGGTCCCAAAGATCTATGCATGCATACATTTACCATACTATTTACCCAGTCCTTTGGTTCTTTCTTTTTTTCATAATCACCACACATTCTCCATTATGTGCAGTTTTTTCACTATTCATTTCTCTTTTATCTTTACCTTCCTGGAGCATTCTGCTCTCCTGTCTCTGCCTTCCAGTATATCACTCATTGATTACCCTCTTTTTCCCCTACATTCCATCTATCTCTTCTTATCTATCTTATGAATTCCTAGGCTCTCTAATAAACAACATTAGTTTACATATTCTTTTTTTTGCCTTGGCAACTTTTATCTTTCTTTTCCTCCAGCCTTCAGTCTGCTAATGCATTCCACTGATCTACAGGATGCCCATTTTTAATCTCCTGCAAGAATAATAGACAGCCACTAAGAACGGTGTGCCCAATCAGCGTTGAAGGAACAGCAGTGAATAATAAACTCAAAATAGGAAAAAATCTGGCCATAATGACCCACAAAGCTTAAGGATGTTCTGCTTTAACCCATATTAAGTCAAAAAAAGAAATTATAGTCTCCATCTATCTCTCTCTCTCTTTAATCTGCATTCTCATTAATAAAATGCCACATTTTGCAATTTGAAAACTAACCAAATAAATCAGTTAGGAGCTTACAAAGATTTTTAATGAAGGAATTCTATGGCTTAGAAAATAAACTAAAGTAAGTGGACTAGATGAAATGTCTCTTATTTTGACATTACATCATTACCACCATTCTTTAAATTTGCTTCCCCTTCTTCACTACTTTTACAGTTGTGCCACAGAGACATACTCTTTCTCCTCTAGCCCCAAATACTTTCTGTAGTGCAACGTCTTGCTCTGATTTCTTTTGCTTTGTGCTTACCTTTGTCTTTTGTCCTCGTTACCTTTCCACGTTACTTTTTTTTTTGCCAAAATCCCTTGTATTCTATTTCCTCCTCTCACTTCCCATTTCAATATTCTGAGTCATTTACCTGTCTTACAGCTCTCTCTCTCTTTTCAAGTGGCTCAGCCACCCTGCATGCACACACACATATAACATATTTCACCCACCTTAATCACTTTAACCCCATGCAATCAGTCCATTTTAAGTAATGTTGCAAGGCTAAAATGCATCTTTGTCATACTTTCTAGATCACTCAAAGAGGTTATTGAGGTGCTTTTATCCTTGAGGATTAGGTTTAAATTTAAATTCATCAGTGTCAAGTATATTTAGAAAATATTGTAATAATTTAGCCAATCTTTATACAATGAAGAAAGATTTCATATCCTGTCAGTTCATATAGGAAAGAAATATGACTTATGATTAGTATTTATGATTTAACCTTATAATAATTTTGAATTTTCTAATTTTAAACCCAAGCTGATTTAAATGTAAACCCATTTGTGAAATATTAACTGAATTTTACTTGATATAAATATTTTTTAAAGGGAACCTTGCTGCTTATTGCTGGCCAGTTAGTCAATGCTTAGAATACCAAATCGGAAAGTCTGCAGGCCTTCGCCTCCACACCCCCCTACATAAATATACCAACTCCGAGATTGCACTACAGTGGAGAAAAAGGCAAAGGTCACCATGCTAGCCAAGTGGTTAGCACCCA